>NC_083637.1:5685934-5858434 GCF_963576545.1 Limanda limanda
CAAAACACAGCAGAACAAAGCTTAAAAGAGGAGGGGGAGGGGCTTATCCTCAATTTGGTTGTCTTCTAGATCAGTGGTTTTCAACAGGGGGTCCGCAAATTTCGCTTTGATATTTCAACACATTACCAGATTACTCTTGAATATCGTGAAAAATATCTAAAATAAGAAAAATATGTCTAAAATAATATAAAGGTGCTGGTGATCATGAGGTTAAACTTAAGTAGGCCTCACATGTTTGTGTGATATTGTATGATTATCATTTGTGACATATTCTGCATAACTTTGTCATCTTCCCTCTTCAGTTGTAGCCACAGTTTGTGTTGATTGTTATTGATCACCGTTACTTTAACGTTCTCTCAACATGTCAGCTACAAGTCTGTACATTTAAGTCATGAACGTTATGTATTGATGTTCATATGGTTCTGAGATGCAGTACAACTACAAACTGCATTTTAATTTTGTTTTCAATTCTTAAGCACTGAAAATCAACCGTTTTGGTTGTTTTTTCACAGATTTTTCTAGATTTGTTTGAGGTTTTTAAATAAAACCAACATGGAAAACCAAATGTTAAAACTTCCTTCTATCCACACGCATGACTGCACACACACACACACACGTAGGCATGCGCGCACACACACACACACACACACACGTAGACACATCAGTGGGACGTGGATTACTCTCTAGTCAGGATGTTGGTCCCTGGGACGAAACCAGTTGAAAAACCTTGTTCTAGATAAACTCATACACAGAGGAAAACAGGTTTTGGCCGTGTGATTAACAGACCAGCTGCAATCCTGTATTTTAAAAATGCAAAAATTCAGGTCATATGATGCACCAATCCCCAAAGCACATCACCCCCCTCCCCTTTGTGTATCTCCTCCTGCCTTCCTGAGCCTCACAGCCCAGCATCATGCCAGCCATGCTAATAGAGGAGAAGTGTCTGCCAGCAGCGGCTCCTCAGCACCTTCCCTCCTCTGACATGTCACTCTCCAGCCTCCTGCCACACGAACCATTTCTCTTCTCAGACACTTAAGAGTTGACATTTTTCCTTCAGAATAATTTAGAGAGGGGCAGCGAGTTCTTGAACATCATGAAAAAACAGAGAGAGAAAGAACGAACAGGAAACTAACAGTTCTTGACACGCGTTCGAATTGAAACCCCGGTGCTGGTGGAAGCACGGTGTGCGCTGATTTGTATTTTTAAATTCGTGGGCACTGGAGATTTTCTTTTAATGGATGTTTCAGTTGAAATGTGGTAATATTCGGTAAGAAAAGACCAAAGTACGAAGTCTTCTCTTGCCAAATCTGATGTCAGCGACTCCTCTGTGCCCACCATCCTGTGAGCCACAGCGTCTCACTGTCTGACACGTTCCTTCACACTGTGGAACCCTGTGAGGCTGGTGTGTGTGACTCCAGCTCCAGCTGTATTGAATCACTTCCACACCTTCCAATGCTATAAACACATTTCAACAAATACACCTTCTATTAATGATTGAGAAGTTGTTGATTTTTAACATCTACCACCTGTTTAACACCAGTTTAAAATCTATAATACCTGATTCTGGGTTTGAGGGCAGGAGCACTGAAGCACCATCACCTTATAAAAATCGTTAAAGTAGAGAAATGGAGCGACGCTTCATCGAGTCATGTGACCTCTCTGCACAGTCCTCCATCACTCGCACCCCCCCAGTGTGATAGGTCTATTTGAGCTGCAAATATTTCCCATCTCTCCCTTTGCTCGTCAGTGCCTCTGCTGCCCTGGGTCAGTATTGCTGTGCCTGTTCGATTTAGTTTGATTTAATGATATTTGCTCCTCACTTCCCATTATCTCTACATAATCATGTCTCTGGGAGGGAGGAGGTCGCAGCCTAGAGGCCGAACTCTAACTATGTTCTGCTGATAAACACTTCAAATGTGAGGGAACTGACTGAAATAGTATTTTACACATCCAGCAACATTCATTTGTACTCGTGTACCTGCCTACCCTGGGAATATGAGTCCATTACTGGCTCTCCTTTCATCAAAGACACCCATCTGTTTGATCCTATCTGTCTAAAAGCCACATTATAACTCCGAAGGTCAACGAAATACAGGAAAGTTACACGGATATGAATGAAAATAATGGACTGAAAAGTTGCAATACAGCTTTCTCCAACTTTGAGGAAATAATAAACAGTGGATAAGCTGATCATTGAAGGTAGCGTGGCCGAGCGGTCTAAGGCGCTGGATTAAGGCTCCAGTCTCTTCGGAGGCGTGGGTTCAAATCCCACCGCTGCCAGTATTTTGTGATGTTTATGAGACAACAGTACGTGTTGATTACAATAATGTGGATTGTAATAAAACAATGGGTCTTAGAAAAATGATACAGTGGTTGTGCTCCAGCAAGAAGGTTGCCGGTTCAATCCCAACTCTTCCCCACCTGCATGCCAAAATGTCATTGGCAAGATACTGAACCCCTAAAATGCCCCCTCATAAAAGTGCTGAGTGTACTTATTGTTAGCCACTTTGGACAAAAGCGTCAGCCAAATGAGATGTAATAACTCTCAGAACTTTGACCTCTCTGGTCTTCTCCGGGTCAAAAACCACCCTGAATCCTGATCCCCAGTGGGATCATGAAGCAAAAACATAGGGCTGAGAAATTAAACAACAGTTCGCACAACTGTGGGTAACTGTGGAGTAATTGTGTGTGGGTTCATCCCAACAAGTGACCTCTCCCGCATCCAAGGAGCCATTGTTAGTACTGTAGCAGCTTTAAAGATTTATGTCTCAGTTGGAAACAAACAGACTCGGACGAGTAAGAAACTCAAATTACTGAGAGAGTAACTCACTGCTAGTTCTGTTCTCCATGGGAGTTGTTGGCAATAACAACAGTATAGAATATCACAAATGTAATCGTTGTTTTATCTATGTCTGTGATGTGTACATGGATTTGTGTGTAACTTGTGGCTGTGTGTGTCTGTGTCCAGGTGTTTTTCAGTGAGAAGGACTCGGACCTTCCTCCCAGTGTCCAGGTGACAGAAGGAGAAGGCAACGTGTCTCTGCTCCTCCGGCTCCTCCAGCGCTACACGGTCTACGAGCTGCAGGTTCTGGCCTACACGCAGCTGGGTGACGGCCCCCCCAGCAGCCCCTTGCTGCTCCGGACCAGAGAAGACGGTAGGATGTGTCTCCGTGTGTCTCTGTGTGTCTCTGTGTGTCTCTGTGTGTCTCTGTGTGTCTCAGTGTGTCTCCCTGTGATCACTGACCTTTCTGTTCGGCAGTTTCTTCAACACTTTCGCCTCCGTCTCACCTCTGAAGCTGTTTCTCACCTCCTTGCACCTCGGCTGTCAGCGCAGCCCCTCTCTCCACCGCTGCTCCCATCATCCAGCGGGTTCAGTTCATCCATCAGAACCCCCCCCCCAGTCTGAACTCAGAGAACATGTTGTGTAGACGTGTGTGTCTGTGTGTGTGTGTAGATCTCCTCAGATCTGGTAACCATGGCAGACTTTTCAGGATGCCAGCAACCCACTCTGGTATTTCAGAATAATACAACACAAGCGCACTCACACACACACACGCACACACACTCACACACACACACACACACACACACACACACACGTGCAAACAGAGAGTCTCGTTCACACGCTCGCACACACTCTATCAAACAGTGTCACGTTTGAAAAGATTTTCTCATTTCAGGATGAAACAAGAACGGGAAAGTCAATTCCCGGCAATGTATAATGAACCTTCATCCTGTCTGTCAGTCACACACATACACATACTGTACAAACACACGCATGCACACACACACACACTCGGGTCGATGGGTGTTTGGTGGTGTGGAACATGGGCTTTTATCAGGAACAAAGACGAGTCGGTGTGAAGTTGAGAGAAAATTACATTTTCTATTTTGTGTCTTTAAGAGCTTCCTCTTAAAATGTATAAGACCGACTCCCTGTGCGTGTGTGTGTGTGTCTGTGTGTGTGTGTGTGTTGATGCAGGCTCCGTCCATTTCCACGTGTGTATTTAACGTTGATCATAAATGAGCCTTTTGATTATAGACATGATGTTCAGATGTTGTTTTCCTCTTTTGTATTATCAGAGTTTAACTTTCCTGCCAAACTCCCGTCTCTCTTTTTCTCTCCAGTCCCCGGCCCCTCCGTCAGGATGGTGTTTCCAGAAGTTCGATTGTCATCAGTCAGGGTGGTCTGGCAGCCGCCCACAAACCCCAACGGCATCATACTAGGTACAAAACACAAACGCACACAGACACACACTCACTCACAAGAAAGCAGATATTTGATAACAACGTTCTAATCATAATCAAAAGTTTTATGCTTGTGGTGACAATAGATTTATTTTCAATTGCTGAAGCAGAGAGTTTGCAGAGGGAATGAGTTAGCAGTTTTAAACACGTGAATACACACACACAGACACACACACACACACACACACACACACACACACACTGCTGTGATCTTTCAAGGGAAGGAAGGAAGTAAAAGCCGTAAAATGGAAAAGAGCTGATTCTGTTTTTAGCTTTCAAACAGGGGTCAGCTCTTTCTACCTTCCACTTCACTGCCAAGGATTGTTGGTATTTATGTACATGTGTTTGTGTGTTAACGTGTGTGTGTGTGTGCGTGTGTGTGTGTGTGTGTGTCAGTCGTCAGGCTTGTACCTGGGAAAAAAGGCCATTATAGCTGCTGAAGCAAGACCCCTTTCCTAATGCATACGTAAACACACATACTGTATAGGCACACAGGGAGTTTCACACACACACACACACACACACACACCCACACACACACACACACACACACACACACACACACATTACCTGTTTCTGAAATGGAAAATTGAAAAGTGAATCAGAAAGAACAGATAAATGAAGAAGAAGAAGAAGAAAAGCAAGGGAGAGCACGAGGAACGTGTGAGTGGCTGAAGCCGAAAGAGAGAGAGAAGTGGGGAAAACGACAGAGAGGAGATGTATGGAGGTGAGAGGAGGGACAGGTGTGTGTGTCTGTGTGTGTGTGTGTGTGTGTGTGTGTGTGTGTGTGTGGGTGTGTGTGTGTGGGTGTGTGTGTGTGTGTGTGTGTGTGTGTGTGTGTGTGTGTGTGTGTGTGTGTATGGCACAAAGGGGGAGAGCAGAGTAGTATTTGTCCTCTCAGTGGGTGAGGGAGTCGAGCGGGACAGTGTGAGTGATGTGTGACTGTATTGTAAGAGGGAGGACATTTAGTGCGACACCACTCTGTGACAGAAGGATGAGTGGGAGGGCAAATCTCTCTCCATCACAGGGACACACACAAACGGCCAGGCCTGCTGTGTCCTTGCTGTGTGTGTGTCTGTGTGTGTGTGTGTGTGTGTGTGTGTGTGTGTGTGTGTGTGTGTGACACAGGAAGTGGACAGAGGAGGAACGTGACCTCAGACACAATCTAATTCAGCAGGAGGCAGTGAAGCGTGTGTGCGTCTATATGAATATGATAAATCCTTATGCACGCAAACATCCCAATGGCAAACTGTCCCTGCGTCCCATTTCCATACTACATATTATTTATAATTAAAATCAGAGCATGTAATGTGTTTTTGTGCATTAAAGCGATAAAATTAAGGATTCAGGGTAGTCAGTTTGTATATGTTATACTACTTAATTGGTTTTAGTACTTCATTTTTAATTTGTTCCAAAAGGCGTGTCATAACCAATTTAACACAAGGGTTTTGAATAAAACACACACACACACACCACCTTCATCTCTCAAACATCTCTGCTTTGACTTTATAACAATTTCTCTATTTCATGCACTGTTTAAAAAAGCTAACAATTGGGGAATTGGCTCAGAACATCTACGACAGCGCCCCCTGCTGTGCTCTGAAAACCATTCTGTTCAATAGCTTGTGCTGCAGAAGGTTGTTGTTGTTTTTTATTGCCAAGTACGACAAAGACATACACATCCAATAGAAACAAAGCGTCTGCGAGGAACAGAACGCACAATGGAGGAGAAGCTGCTTGCTTTCTCACCCGAGTCCCAGGTGAACAACCCGACCCGGATATCACTTCTCAATCTTTGTCCGAACAGGTTCTGACAGCTCAGGTTGAATATCAACACAAAGGAGTGTGTTCCTGAGTTCCACAAATTATATGACACAAGTTTCAACACAGGCAACTAACCAAAAAATAGAAAACACCTATTTTGCTCCGAGAACCGTGGCCAATACAGGACAAATGTGTTTTTACACAGAGATCCCACGAAACTGCTTCAATGGTTTATTTCAATTAAGGATGGCTGGATGAATATTTTCTATACACGGGGAAATAAAAGAAACTGTTACAAATCTAAATAAGTAGCAGTAAATGCAGGAGTGAATTAGTGAAGCGGATTAAATCAACCCTTCAATTAATCCGTCCGCAATCCGACCATTAGGCACATCTCCAGGGCTTCAGATAAATATCTCATATAGATGTGATATATAACAATCCATTAAAACAAGCCGTGACATAAAAATAACACATCAATTACGATCATAAGAGTGAAAAGTGATAATTTTAACGTTCAGCATTCAGTCACAGTTTGGAGGGAAAAGAGCTGACAGGTCTAAAAGGAGATGATGTATAGAACCTTATCTGTTTGAGCCTCAGTGGAGTTTTATCCTCAGATTCACTGATACAACTACACAAGGAGACATGATTTAACACAATATACAATTTGTCGTGTTGAAATGGGAGTTGAGGGATGAGACGAGTCAGTGTGACCTGCATTCACTGCCGTCCAGAGTTTTATTTATAAGCGTTCAGCTCCAGAATTATATTAAAGTAAAAGCACAGCACAAATAATTCACTGCTATTTACTTTCAAGTGGCTCCGGTGGTGGCACTGCTGCTCCTGTACGACACAAATCAATTCAGACAAGGACACAACAACATGCAGATACAGGTTTTTGAAAAGCCTGAAGAATCAGGATGTTGAATCTGTCTCTGGAAGACGGAGCTGGCCTTTCCCCGACATGACACAGTCACTTTGTAATGGAGATTTAAACTCGTGCCTCTGATGGCAGCGACGTGCTAATGAGATTCAGCAGCGAACATAATGAAGCGCTCTGACCCAATTGTTCGGATGCGAGAGGATTTGTAGTGTAGCTGTTATCCGATAATCTCCCACACGCTGCGTGCACATTAACACAGACTCAGACGATCTGATGAGATTATCAACCACACAACCAGATTATCTTCCTCTGAGCAGATTATCATCCCCACCATTTTCCCTCCTCAGATGTTTTGTGTGACTTCATGGAAGCGTGATTGTGCGTGTTTTGGTGTGAAATACAATCTTCATGTTGAGGGTTTTCTCTTTTTGTGTGAGTGGCCAGTGGCCTGTGGAAAGCCTGGTCTGGGATCAGTGGTTTCACGGTGTGTGTGTGTGTGTTAAAGTGTGGTTGTGTTATTACATGGCCGGCTGCACAGGAGACAGAGAAACAGACGTCAGTCGTGTTCGCCATGGGTCACAGCCAAGGGGACAGCGCACGGATGTATGATTACATAATGTGTTGGGGGAATGTGTGTGTGTGAGTGTGTGTGTGTGTGAGTGGAATGTTAAGATGTTATTGGGAATGAGAGTCTATACTGGAAATATCGATAAAGATTGAAGCCTTGACAGCTCGAACGTGGGACGTGGTTCAAACTAAAAAAGTGAAAGTACACATCAAATACATTTCTCTCAAAGATAGTTTTTATTTTAGGTATTTCTTATCACCTTGATGTTTATTAAATGTATTTATATGATGTTATTTGATTATATAGAACTTGTGTGACTCCTGATTCCGGTGTGTGTGTGTGTATCACTGGGACTTTGCTTCCGTGACTCCATTTCCCCGATCAGACTATTTCCCCAAATGCACAACATTCGTATCTGGGATATTTCGGATTCATTTCTAAATAGTGGGGGGGGAGGTGGAGACGCTTCATTTGTGACTCCCTCCCAAGCACAGTCAGACAACACATGGTTTCCTCTACGGGTTTTTAACGAAGTCTTGTTCTCCACATCAAACCGTGAAAACTAGGTTATACACGGTAACAAAGACATAACACACAACGTTAGCTAGTTAGCAAACACAGTATCAATGATTACAATCAAGGTTAAAGTAAATAACAAACAGACAAAATACCTCGTTGGCTGCATGCTCTGAAAAGGAATCTTCTTATCTTCTACGAACTCTTAGACGTGTGTGTAACTACCTCTGCTTGCTTCTCTGTGTCTCTCACTCTCACAAGCAGCTCAGCGGAGGCGTCAAAATAAAAGTCTTATCTCTAATTACACAATAATGCTATATACAAATACAAAATATACATTGGAAAACCTTTACAACATTTTAAAGTAATATAGTGGCAACAGTTACATAATTTGTCTTCACACGCAGTTTGTGGTGAAGACGTGTAAATGAACAGTGTGTTTTCCTGTTGGTGTTTGATGTGGAGATGTGATTTGTGTTCTCTGGCATCGCGGAGCCGTGTTTCCAGACTCTCTCCTGTCTCATGTTGTTCCTCCTTTGATTCCTGTGGGTTCCTCGATGGAAAGTAGGCCACAAAAAAACACACCGAGGAATCGTATTCACACTCTTCAAATCTCTGTCTTCCTGCGTCTTTAATGCTTCTGTCCCTCCCCAGGCTACCAGATCTCCTACTGCCTGGACAGCCGGGACCCTCTGCGCTGGACCACGGTGGAGGTGGGCTCCAACGCTCGGCAGTTCACGGTCACGGGACTCTCCTCGGAGCAGACCTACGTGTTCCGACTCACCGCTCGCACGGCGGTGGGCTGGGGGGAGGAGCAGGAGGCCCGGGTGGTCACCACGGAACGCAGAGGTAAAGGACACACACGTACATTTACATTGACTCTTACATTCAAATCTTCAGAGCAGTGTAGACCTTGAAGTGAGTGCTAAGTGGTGAATCTGTTCAACAAGATCAAGTTTAGGAGTTGAGGGAAGGAGGTAAGTGCTTGTCAGGCATGTTAGGGAGTTAGTTGGGTTGAGAGAGGAGGTGCTCTCAGAGGAGGAGACTCTTCAAGAGGGAGGAGATTCAAGATTCAAGATTTTTTTATTGTCAAATGCACAGAGATAACATAAAGCAGTCGCTGGCAATGAAATACTTGAGTCACAGGCTCTCTTTAAGCAATACTCAAGTAATTATCAAAAAAATAAAATAGAAATAGTATAAAATAGAATACAATTTAAAATAGAAAATAAAATATATATATCTAAATATATGTCTTTACAGATGAAGAGAAAAATAAAACAACAATAGTGCAATTTGTGCAGTAGTGCAAATATTCAAATATGCCAGGGTGCTGGTTTGGTGGAGTTATTGCAGTTCAGAGGAGTTTAAAAGACTTATGGCCTGGGGCTGAAACTGTCTCTGAGCCTGGGGGTGCGGGATTGCAGAACGAGAAGGACTCTTCTTCTCTGGTAGCATTCGGTAGCTTGTTCCTTCACCAGAGAACAAACGAGTCCGGACTGTGATCGCCTCATGTGCAGGGACGGAAATGTCAGCCAGCGTTCCTCCGAGGAACTCAGTGGCCGACACGGAGCAGAGGCCCGTATGATGGAGTTCAACTAGATGGGTGCAGACCCAGAAGCCTCTGCAGGAAAACATCAGTGACTGGAACTGTGAAAGTCAGCCCCCCCCCTCCACTTTAGCAGAACTTCGGGATCACGCTCCTATTAAAACCTCCGACCTGACACTCCGCCTCTCACCCTGAAACACAAAGTGCTGATCCTACGTAAAGAATTTATAGAAATCTAATTTGAACAGTGTTTGTAGAGTGTGACAGAAAACATTGAGAGGATGTGAGTGATTCATCAAGGCAGCTTTTCATCAGGCACACATCTGATGAGAGGTGATATTCTCAGCTCTGCCTGGAGTCTCACTGCCGGTGTGTTTAACTATAGCGTCGTCCTGAGGCTGGTGGCAAAGTGTTGTGAAGAAAGTAAAACTAACTATCGTTAATGACGTGAACGACAGAGACGGTTTCCTCTTTGAACCTGTTCCCCTGTGCTTTAATTTAAGGTGCACAAATTAATTTTAATAGGGATTAAAAGCAAATAGATTTGTTTTCACAGAGATATTTGTTAATGGACGACGAAGCTTTTCTAATCATCATTGTTGCTTCTTTCAAAACAATATTTTGCAGCATAAAAAAAAGCAATTAGTAACATTTAATTCTTCAAGACACTCAAATTGATCCTGACATCTGTGCACGAAGAGTGTGGAGCAAGATGATGTTATTAAAAAAACCACCTGTCAAATCTCATACTTCTATTTTATCTATTTGTGGGATGTTGCAGTTTTCTAATTGCACCACAAAGATCAGATTTTCTTCTTTCTCTCCACTGCAGAAAAGGTTTGAGTCTTTAAGAAACAAGATGACTATTGTGCGTCTTTTCCCATTTGCACTTAATTGTTTAATTTGATTGATTTGTCAACTTTTCCAACTTGGCGAAGAATTGACTTCTTCTTCTTTTTGCAACATTCAATATTTGCTTTTAATTCCAATAATTCTAATACAATTTGAATCATTGAAAAGGGGATGGGAACACAGACTGCCATATATTCTCCTATCCTTCTAGTGAGGAGCAACCTAGTTAATTTTAAACACACTGAGACACACACACACACACCACACACATATACACACACACACACATGACTGCAGTTCAGAGGAGTTTAAAAGTTTAAAAGACTGATAAACAAATCCCAAATAAGTGAATGTCAGCTGTACTTTGAAGAGCTTTGAGTGGTCGTTAAGACCAGAATAACTCTTTATAAACACAGTCCATTCCCTGTTCTCTCTGCTGAGGAACATAAGATGTGGTTGAAAGCCCCATTTAATAGTTAACCAGACATATGTGTAGTTAAAGGTGCAACCGAGCTGCAACAGCGAGTTGGAGAAGGAGGAAAACGTTAATGGTTCCTCTGTATGCACTGGTTGGAAGTGAGACGTGTCGTACATCTTCATTCACGTGGGGAAAAAATGACAAAGAGCAGTAATTTGTGTTGTGTGTGATTGTTAAAAATCAATCTCTCTCTCTCTCTCTTTAAAAATGAATGAACACAGGCCCAGGAAGAGTGTGATTAAATTCTGGAACTGTATTAAATCACACACTAATGGAACCAGCATAACAAGTGTCTTTGTTTTCTATTTATAAAAAAAAAAAAAAAAATACTTCTCTACATTACTGGATAATTCAACTAGAATAATGGGGTGTGAGCTCGGAGGCTTTGAGTAATGACGAGTAAAATTTGCTTTCTTCATCCGGTCCTGTGCTGCATTCATGCATCAGGAACCAGCAAGGAAATTCACATTCCATTACAAAGATGAATACACAAGATAAGAGGTCTTAAATAAACCAGGTCAGGAAATCCTGTAAATGAGCCAAAGTTAAGCAGGAGTGACTTGATGAATGTTATTAATTGTACCTGTGCTATTCAAACTTGTTTTATAGTCTATTATAGCAGACAATCATGTGTTTTTTAATATTAACTTTCAAATAGAGGCAAATTGGTCAGAAATACTTTGGGTTTGCTATTTCTTAAAGGGTGGGAATGGTACGGAAAAGTCAAGGCAAGTTTTTGCATTTACAATTTGTATGATCTGTAGTTAAGAGGAGTAATGAGTCGTGGTCTTTGTGAAATCTCAGACTGAGAAGTCCAGACGCAGAAAAGCAAACAGCTCTGACGGATCCTCCATGATCCAACAAGCAGTTAATGGCTGAACGTGCACGATCCGTTTGAACTGGGCTCCAAAAGTTGGAGCAAAAATAAGACGTCTGACCTTTTCCACGAGTCGCTGTGCAAAGAGAAAAAAGATGAAATGACATTTAAAATCTCCAGCGGATTTAACAGAGCATGCACGGCGACATGTGTAGATATTGAAATGGATTTGGTAAATGGTAAATGGATTTGTATTTATATAGCGCTTTTCTAGTCTGATGATGACCACTCAAAGCGCTTTACAGTACAGTTTCACATTCACCCATTCACACACACATTCATACAGTGCATCTACTTGCAGCACTTTGTTATTCTATGGGGGGCTATTGAGGGTTCAGCATCTTGCCCAAGGACACTTCGGCATGCAGATGGTTCAGACTGGGGATCGAACCACCGACCTTCAGGTTGGAGGACGACCACTCTACCCCTCAGCCACAGCCCCCTCTGTCACCAGGTATTAGTTGTAAGAGGGAATAACGAGCGTCTGGAGTTTCAAATACTCCCCCGAGGATCTGTGCAACAGTTCATGAAATGCTTGTTGTGTTTATTGTGTTACTAAAGAGACTCAAATTAACTGACTTGTCGAGTGAAATGAAGATTTTCAGCTTATCTCACCGACTCATAGCATCATGCTCTGTTGTGGGGAGGGAAGAAGACTTCAATTGTGATAAGACATGTGATTCAGAAGAGTAGATGAAGTAGAACAGTCGATACGAACAGAGATATCGGAGACTGAACTGTGACTCTCGTTAGTTTTGTCGAACCTGGAACCTGAAAATGACATTTTCTCCTTCAGGAAGTTGATGGACAAAGAGGAGGAACAGCTCTTTATAGTGACTTGATTTTAAAAGAGCTAAAGCGAGTGAGGAATAAAGTTTCTTTTTCACTTTTCAGGTTGTGATGCTTTTATCTCCTCTCAGTGTATTTTCAGAACTATTTATTTAATTGATGCAATTACCGGTTGACATGTGCACCAGGTTATACAGGAGATTTTATTTTACACTGCATAAATGCTATTTTCTCTAAATTCCGACTGGAGAAGATTGAGTTAAGTTAACAGAGTGAACAGCAGGAAGCCAACTGTAAAAATAGATGTTTCATGAACTCACTGACATCTGGTGAATATCTTTTTTAAATAATGAATAGGTTGTAGACAGTGGTCGGTAATTCTAGTTTGAAACAATATTTTGAAAGTGTTCTTGTTGCCAGTTTGAGAAAAGGTCTGTAGAGCCGGGGGATTAGTCCCTGTGATTCCCATTATAGTTCATCCTGATTCAATTTATTTAAAGAATATTGATTATAGTCACTATAAAGACATGGACAATTGACTGGCCACCATATTTTTTCTTCTTTCACCAAACTTAGTTTTAAAAACACTGCATTGTTACTCTAATTACACAATAATGCTATATACAAATACAAAATATACATTGGAAAACCTTTACAACATATTAAAGTATTATAGTGGCAACAGTTACATCATTTGTCTTCACACGCAGTTTGTGGTGAAGACGTGTAAATGTTACACTTTTTTTTTATAATCCATGATAATTAATTTTCCTTCTCCTAAAATCAAATGTTTGGCAAAATGAATTTCAAAAGGTTTTTTGACTCCTGAGAAAAGAGGAGCCATCCCTTGAAAGTAAAAGATCACTTTCATTGTCACTTCTAAAGTAACAGCGGCTCTCGTGTCTCAATGGACCATCGGAAGAATAACTTTGACTTTTTGAAACACGACTCGAAACCTTTCATATATGTTTGTCCCTGATCTCTTTGTCCGATTCTCTCTGTCGGCCACACGTCTAGTGAAGCATTGAAATGCTACAAAAGTCCTTATAATAAATCGTGACAGTGAATTTTTATGAAAAACTAGAAATCATGATGTCTGATATTCCGCTCGCAGCTCTCGGCGTGTGTAGCGCATTTTAATTGGATCAGATATCGTGACATCGGCAGCATCATTATCAGGATTTCTTTAGAAACAGAATCCAGTGGTTCCCTGTTCCACTTCAGTAACATAATGGCCCGTTCTCACTGGGAGATCGACAGAATGCTCTAATAGAGATTTCTTTCTGATGATGCTGGAGAGACCAACTTAATCCCTGGAAAGAGAAAATTGCTTTTTTGAGTGGGCCTGCGGGTGTGTGTGTGTGTGTGTGTGTGTGTGTGTGTGTGTGTGTGTGTGTGAGGCAGCGTTAACGTGCCGCATGTATCATGGACAAAAACTGTGATTCCCTCCAGAGATATTTGTCTAATCGGGTGTTTGTCGCCAAGAGAGTGATAACTGATAAGGTAATGAAAGAAGCAGTCTCTTTATTTAGCAGAATCCCCCCCATCCACCCTATCATCCCCCTCTTCTAGGGAGGGATGGAGCTGGAGGTCATGGGGGGTCACGGGTGGATTTTGAAAGTTGTAAAGGAATATACAGTATTTAGCCTAAAAGGAGAAAAAAAGAATTCCAGATAGATAGCTAGATAGTCTATAATTGGAGATAAACACTCTTTTAAACCAAAGTATCCAACTAGTCAAACTTAAGTCTAAATCAAATACACCCTAACCCCCCCTCTGAGGTGGCGAGCACTTAGAAGAGCCTCATTGGTGTTTCCTGTGTGACCACTGCTTCTTTGGCTCCATCCTTCTGACCAGTTCTGACCAGATGACCACAGTGTGGGGTTAAAACTGAAAGAAAGTCAAGATAAATTGTGTTAATATAACGTTGAATATAAAGAAATAACTAAAAGTGGACACATCACAATAAACTTCCATTAAACACTAAATCAATCATATGTATACAGCATGAAGGGAAGAGTCTCGTGAAGGTTCCTGGTTCGAAAGCATCTTCCTCCCACATTCCCTCTCCGCGGTGTAGCAGTAAACAGTGGTGTTGGTGCTCAAAGGGCATGTACGTGTTCCGACAGTTATGAGCTGATTATCAGAACATGATCTTTACAGGGGAACAGAACGAGAGGGAAACAGACAGAGAGACACAGATGGGATCAGAGAAACAAAGGAGGCAGAGAACAGTGAAATCTGGATGAGGATGAAGAATAAAGAGGAGAGGGAAAGAGGGAGACAGACAGATTTGACTAAAATGACTTGTGATAAGGATGAATGAGGGAAGGTGTGCCCCTGTGTGTGTGTGTGTGTGTGTGTGTGTGTGTGTGTGTGTGTATGTGTGTGTGTGCTTCTGCGTATGTTTCAAAGCGTAAGTGGCGATTAATTAAACTTCAGAGAGAATCGATAGCGCTTTTATTTCTAGATGTAATCGATAACCCCCGGCCGCTGAAATTAACACCCGACCATGTGTTTTTGTGTCTACGTGCACATACAGCACGTGTGTATCCATGTCCACTGATCACACACAGCTACCGGCAACACAGTCGCACAAAGACAATGACTCCTGGAGCCATCTTTCATCTCCTAATTGAATAGTGAAGACAAATCCACAGTCTCTCTCTCTCTCACACACACACACACACACACACACACTGTCAATCTGCTGAGAATATTGTTTCTTTTACGCCGCAGTGGTTAGATGTCTTGTTTCATTTAAACACATCTATATTCATTGCAGCAGTCACACTGGTGCACGTGTGTGATGTAAACGCGGGACGTTCGTGTCCAGTGTTTCAAGCTGTTTGCAGCATCTGGTCCGTGATGGCCTCCATTTGTTCAGGTCACCACTCATTTCAATATCTGTGGCGACACATCAGAGGGAAATCAAAGGAGAAGCAGGAACGGATGAGTGGAGAAACATATCGAATGCGTATATGTTCCCGCACAGCGATCATCTCACACGTGCATTTTGGGCTGCATGGTTACAGCTGAGTCGGCTGTAAGCTGATTTATTAAACATTGGATTCTTTAGTCAAAGCGGGGGGGATTAGACAAGCCTGGATTTCTCCATCTAGATTTTACTCTTTGAAAAACTGATTTCTTGTCTCTAATCAGATTCTTACATGAGTTCTAGTAGAGATTCACGCTGTATTCAAATAATTCAATCCAAAATTGAACTGAAACTAAGTGAAAGCTTCTTCTAGAAATCATAATCTGTGAGTGTCCAACATAATCTGTATATAAATGACGGCTTCCTCAAAAGTGAAGCCAAAGCATCTGGATCGCCCCCTGGTGGCTTGGGAAACCCCGCCTCCTCCATGTTAGCAGATGGGACATGGGCCAAACTAAAAAGTCACATGTCCTCAAAGATGGTTTCTGTCATTGCAGGTGGTTCTTATCACATTAATGTTTGTTGTTCATGTTCCAAGAAAGTCTGGAGTCTCCACATGTGCAAAATGGCGGCTTTCTTATCCGGTATCATTTGGCTTCATATCTGGATATCGGGATAAACTTGAGAAGCATCATCTGTCTTTACAAACAGTCTTTGGTTTCCAGTGCTAAACATCCATACCAATATCCTATATCCTATATTTTCCATTTCCTTCCACTCTCATCGTTTTATATCTTCTCCTCTTTCCCGCTTCCACAGAGCGGCCGCAGCCACCGAGGAAGTTGTACGTTCCTCAGGACAGCGTGGAGTCTCGGCGTCTGCACCTCCACTGGGTGACGGGGGGGTCGGGCTCCTCTCCCCTCAGGTACTTCACTGTGCAGCTCAAACAGCTGCCCAGTGGGGACTGGAGCACACACATCGCTGACATCCCACACAACGTGACCGCCTGGAGCGTGGACAGGTACACACACACACAAACACACACACACACACACACACACACACACACACACACACACACACACACACACACACACACACACACACATCGAAGCATGTAGAGAATATAGTACGCTTACTCCACCACTTGCCTGTTTGCTTCAGCCTCTCCTCCAAGCTGATCCCAGCTCAGACTGGGTAAAAATCGAGAGGCCAAACAGCGACCTTCACTCTTACATTCACACCTGTGGATAATGTAGAGTCACCAATCAACCGGACCTGCATGTGTTGGGACGTTGAGAGGAAAATATCCAACCTCCACCATAAAGCCTCCAACTCACCAGAATCAGAATCAGAATCAGAATCAGAATGTGTTTATTGCCGAGTAGGTTTACACCTACCTGGAATTTGCTCTTGTTGTTGGTGCAAACAATGAACATAAAAACATAAAAACACAATAAATACAACACACATAAGAAAAAAAATAAACGATATATAAAATAAAAAGATATAAAAGATATGAAAAGTAAAGTAAAAAGTGAAATGCAAAATGCAAAACAGGAGAAAGCAATGTCAATTTGCAATATGCAATGTTATGCAACATAATATAATAAAATATGTGTTAATGTAACACATCCTTGAGGCGTCAGGTGGGGGGGGGGGTCCCGGGCTGTGTTGATAAGGCCGACTGCAGCCGGGAAGAAGCTGGTCTCATGGCGTGAGGTTTTGGTCCTGATCGACCGCAGCCTCCTGCCTGAGGGAAGAACCTTGAAGAGTTTGTGACCCGGGTTCAAACACAGACGTAGCTACTGCACCATCATGCTGCCCCCCCCACGAACTAGCCTAGCAACTGTAGGAAGTTGCATTGAGTTGATGCACCCGCGTACAGTCGTCAAGGCAGCAGCAGAATACAGAATAGATGTTTGCTCTGACGTTACCTGCAATGTTTGCACAACTTCTGCTAATTAACTCACAACCTACATCTCTGAGTGCTACTTCCATGAGGAGTTTCTTTCTTATTAGGTTTTAAAGACAGATCACAAAGCTGCGTTCACAGCAGCAGCAGCATTGAAGTCGTCCCCGTGAGCTTTTAAGGATTCAGCTGAACATTAACTTCTCTGTCCGGCTCTTTATTGGATTTGAGAAAGTTTACACTCCAGCAAACCCAGCAAGGCCTCACGAGACGAACATCTTAACTTCCAGCGGTGTCCAATACTCTCAGACCGATTCTCCGATAGGGAAGTGGTGTCTTCACTGTCTGTCTCTCCATGAGTCGAAGCTGAGCAGCTCGAGAGGATAATGTCAGAAGAAAATCTGATTTCAAATGTTTTCTTCGTCATCTTTTGCTGTAACACAATAACAGTTCTGCTCTGACGTCCTCTCAGGCTTTCAGCTCAGCACCATGTCTGTGGCCAGCCGGTGTATTTTTAAAACCCTTTCACTAGATTAGTATTTTTAAAAAAGAGTCTATTTGAAATGTCTGACATGTGCTGCGTGACATCAGAAAGCTTGACAGACCCTAGCAACGGTATCCAAGGAGGGAGAGGGCTCACCTAGGCATCGATTCGGCCACGTCAAGAATCTCTGGAGAAAACAGCAACAATTACTGTTAAATAAATATATATTTATGTATATATATTCAATGTGGAAAGTTGGGTTTAGTGCATCATTTTGGAATTAGACTAGTTGAAACAATCGGTAGAAATCTTGTAATGTTTATGCGTCCTCGGGGAGGAGGGATGCTGTGAATTCTCAAAGCAAAGAACTGAGAATAAGAACAAAAACATTTGAATGAATTTAACACAGGAAGTTAAGAAAAGGTTGATGGAGGAAAAAAGAAAACCAGACAGACCAGAATAATCATAATCACTGCAGAGCTGTGGAGAAGCTGAGTCACCTGATCACAGGCACAGCAGGAGCAGCTCGGTCTTTTTATCTTTCTTAATATTTGTCTCTCTCTCTGCCATCATGCTTTCAAGTTCTCTCTCTGCCGTTTATCCGTTATCTCACTTTCTTCCTCCAGTTTTACTTTCCCAGCATTCGTCCCAGTTGCTGCCACCACCTTCCGTCCAACCACCGGTAGCCAAAGCTTTCAAAACCCATCAAACGTTCCTCCACCGTCACCTCCACTCGTCCTGGGCTCCAGTTGAACGCTGTTTCTTTTCCATTCCTCTCTCTCTTTATCCCTCCATCCTCTCCTCCCTGTTGAGACAGTCATTACAGCAGCAGGTGATAGTGGTCAGACCCAAGTAGCAGAACCCTGATGAGGCTTATTTGTGTTTAGTATGCGTCTCCTGCTTCGTGGCGCTGTTCAGTGAGCTCCTTCACGAGCGATCTCAGGACTGTTTGAGATGCTGAAGACTGTTCTCTCAGTGTCACTGCATCCAACCTGCCTCAGGGAGAGTCGATCTGCCACGACCACGGCGTTTTCAAGCTCTCTCTATCACTGAATGCTCTCATTACGGCGCCGGATGGAGGAATTAGCTCACATCTCCGTTTGCTCACGCTCATACTTACTTGTTATCTGTCCTTAATTGTTGTTTTCCAGCGAGACATCTTTGGAACCAAAACATCGAAGTCCCCGGGCTCATTCCCAGACACACACACATAGAGTCCACACACACACACACACTCACACATTCAAACACTGTCCTCAACATCCTCCCAGTGCTGCTGGTACCCCTCCCTCTTTGAGCTCGGTATCTTTGATGTTCTATTCCTACGATACCCACAACCCCACAGGGCCCTTCTTGTCCCTCATTGCGCCCGGCTCATTATTATACAAGAAGACACTTGAGCAGTTCTTCTGTCGGCCGCTGAATTTTCAACTGGTCCTCCTCTGTCTCCCAGTCGCTCTGTAAACACAGTCTGGAGTGGGACCTTGCAGGTAGACTCAGGAGCAGCAGTGGAATGACTTCTTGTTGCTAATTATTGAATCACTCTCGTTAACCGGTGTTTATAATGTGTTAGATAAATTAAGAATTAAGAAAAATGACTGTTTTGCAGCCACCTGTCCTTTTTTAAAAATTGTAATCAATTTCCCAGCGCGAGAGAGAGAGGGGGTTGGAACTATTAGCAGCTGTGCAGCAGACTCGTTCAGCGAGTGGCTCTGAATGGCTCCGTGTTCGTCGGACAGGTTGTAAGTGGCTCTTGGGTAAATTGGTTTCAATATGACCGGTGTAAATTGTCTTCCTGTTCTTATTAAGGCTTTCCCTCTGCACAGAGGAGAAATACAGATAAGATGTGGTCGTGAAAATGCTTTGGCAGGGGAGAAAATTAGGAAAGGTGTAAGATAATTAATATTCAAGACCTGTGTGATCTTTATAGACCAGTGAAAGGGCAAAACACACCTGTGGGAGTTGGAGGAGCCGGAGTTAAAGGCACCCAGTGGATTCTCTCACCACCTGTGGGCTGTAGAGTAATGTTTTGATGAGCTGAATTCTCTGTGTATTCTATTGAGCGTTGTTTTGTTCGAGTAACAAGGGAAAAGCAACATTTAAATATCCCTTAACAAGGCAGGAATTGCCCTGAATGTTGAATAACTGAACACAGACCGAATAAGTGAGAGCACACACTGGTTTGGAATGAAGATTAACAAAAATATATTTTATTGACCTTTGGCAAGAATCAATTTTATACAAACACAGTGGTGCTAAATCTTCCACGTGTTCATGAAACAGTGGATAAGTGAATGAATGGACTTTGAGGGGAAACAAATATCTACCTGAGCTCTACCTCGATGTGTCCTCCTCTCACAGGTGACAGACACACTAGTAATAACTGAGTCCAAGTACCAACTGTGAAACCACCACAGACTGAAGCTCAGTCCTGCAGCTAAGAGAAGCCACGAAGATACAATTTTCACCCGTGAAACATCTTTCAAGTTCCACCCAAAAAACCCTGAGAGTTGCATTAACACCTGGTGCTTCCACTGTGTGAAAATCCATTGTGAACACTGAGAAAAGTTTCGATTTGATTGATGATCACAAGGCACAGCTGCTCCAGAGGAGACATGCGTCTTCAGCTGTCGCAGTGTTACACAAGTCCTGCTCAAAGTTATGAGTGTAATTGTATTGCTGTGGTTTTATTGGATGAATATCAGATGCAATGTCCTCATCAGTTGGTTTAGTGATAACAAAAATCACACTGAAACAATCTCTGTGGATCTCTGCAGCAAGACCATTTCTCAATATTCTAATGAACCGATTTATAAATTCATGCCTGAACCAAAATGCAAATATATACCTCGGCTTAGGCCCAGGATTTTGATTTGGATCCGCACCAAATTGCCCAGACTCATAAATGTCTGTCCCCTAAATATACTTGATCCATGAATTATTCTCAAGAGCATGAACGAAACACTTATAGAGATATAACCTCCTCACTGAATGCATATATATCAAACATATAAATGTGTTTGGTCTGCAGGTTGGAGCCTTTCACATCGTACAAGTTCCGGATGCTGTCCACCAACGATGTCGGGGACAGCGTCCTCAGCAAAGAGACGGAGGCTGTGACGACTCTGCAGGACGGTGAGAGACTGGGAGGAGAAGAAAGTAGAGGATGAGGGGATGTGTGGATTTTAAAACAAAGCAGTGAAGAAGATGGACGGAAGCTTGTCTCTGTGTCTTTTCCTCTTCCTCACTCTCTTCCTGTGTTTCCTCTCTAGTTCCCGATCAGCCTCCGGTGATCCTCGCGGTGAAGCCCACAACCACCACCTCAGTCCTGGTGCAGTGGAAGGTATCGTCACAACAACAACAACAACAAGACCCACACACACACAGAGACACTCACAGACCCACACAGAAACAAACTTGGGAGTGCGGGTTAATCATTTACGTGAGATTGCTGCAGACTCCCTGGAGGAAATTACCATTGTTACTGAAGCAGGGAAGTTCAGAGGGCAGCAGAGACAGATTGAGGAGATGGAGGGAGAGAAGGATGAACAGACGGAGGGGACAGATCGTCCCGGGTGGGGAGGAAAAATGTTGAAAAGTCCTAATGAGAATATAGCAGCAGGGGAGATGTTAGAGGGCAAGAGAGGCAAACATCAGCCATGTCCATCAACGGAGGAGAAAGAAAAGCCCGGGGAGTTACAGAAAAGTGGAGCGAGTCTTTGGCCAAATGTGAATTGACAGTAAATATAGAACCGGCGAGTTCAACGCTTGTCACTCGTCGTCTCCTCTTGCTCCTTCTCGCCTCGTATCAAAGCAGAAGGAGGCAGAGGAAAAACAAAGTCACCAGCAATTTCATCATCCTTTACAAGGGTGCCAGAGCCAGTGAAGCATCTCTGTGTCTGTGCAGCTCTTTAAAGTGGACCGATAGAACCCTGCTCTGCCAGCCGGCCCCTGTCCTGTCAATCACACAGGAAAATGAACATTTTCTCTTCACATACAGCAGAAAAAAAACCCTCAGAAGTTTTTCTACTTGGGAAATGGATCATTATTAATTCTCTTCATGTGCCGTGTGCTTGTTTGCGTGTTTGCCAGCGGCCCGGTGACGACAGCATCAACGGGGTTCTGACCGGATACCGGCTGTACTACAGAGAGCTTCCAGTGAACAGCTCGGCTTCCGCTGAGGCAGAGGTCCAGACGACCAGGAGCAGCAACACCAGTTCCCTGGTTACAGGTGAGTGCTACACATGCTAATGCTAACGGTATAATTTCTATCACTTTAAATTCTCTGTCATTTTTGGAAAACGTCGGTTCTGGTTTGCAGACAGAGGTATAGAAAAAGCAAGGCACTCATTTTGGGGATTTTATCAACTGTAGCTATCTAACTTTCGACAAACACTTTTGCAGTTTGACTTTTAAATTGTTTCCAATGACTCAATTTATAACAAGGATCCAGTAAAAGGTCTTTAAACTTTAAACCTTATTTATTGGACTAAAACACTGGATCTGATAAATTAAACATGATCATCTTCATAGCCTGACGGTACTTAATATGACTTCTTGTTTTCCAATGTAGATGTTATTCTTAGTTTTATATGTTTTATAACCTACTTGCATTTAGCTACGACCATTCCAACCTGTGTAGTTGTTGATTTTCTCCGCAGCTGTGGAAATAAAGTGTGGTTACAAGTGTAGATCGTAAACTCAGTCCTGCCAACACTTACAAACTTCCTTAGAGCAAATGAAAACCCTGTTAAGCACATTCCCTGTAAGTTTGGGGGTTTTTAAGAGGGTAATAAAAGGCCTCAAGGCTCTTTAGACACTGAGTGGAGCTACGGTCCTTTATTCTCATTGGCAGCTGAGGCTCAGTGAAGAGAGAGAGCAGGTCGTGATCGCCCGGCTCCTCCACACTGCACTGCCCAAGTGTCCATGAGCAAGACACTGAACTGACGGCTGTTGTGTCAGTTTGTGAATTACAGTTCTTTTTTTTAGGGGTTTAGCAAACGGTCAGTTGCTCTTATGGAACTTTACTGCGGCTCATAGAAGTTTTATTGTAAGACGATCACACACAGTATGAATCAGTGAGTTTTTCAGATCATACAAACCAGCTGCTCACCAAGGCGCCGCGATGAAATCATTTATTTAATGAAAAATATTTCAATGTCAGCGTGGGTATTATGTGAAATCACAAAAAATAAGCAATAAAAGAGAATCGCAGATGAAAACAGTTTGCACCAATAAGCTCAGTGACAACGTCTGTGGAAGATTTACAACCCGGCAGTGAGCTCAAGGTCTGCCGTGTTCATGATACCATTTTCAATCAAAGCTTTTTAAATATTTAAGAAAACAAGACTTGAAAAGATATTTTAAAGATCTTTTCAGATGATTTCCACATCAAAGCAGGAACCAGGTGTGACTATGATGACAGACTGAGCAAACAGCCCTCACAAGGCCGCACCCCCCCCCCCATGAGACCACCCATACTGCACTATAACATTGCAATAATAAAATATTAATATCCGCCGTACTTTATAGTAGATTGAGTATCTGCCCGACGAGATGAGTGATTCTGTGTCCGTCCAGCGGCCGCGGCGTCCGACCAGGGAGCAGAAACATAAACGTCTTTAATACAGTCATTCCATCGAATAGCATTATAATTGCACAATTTATTGTTGAACGTGAAATGTTTATGGATGTACTCTCCCTCCGTGTTTCCCCTGAAGCCAAGAGCACCTTCAAGACCGTCAGCAGCGCCTCGCTCACGGAGTTCGAGTTGACACGTGAGTCGTCCGGCAGTGAAACCGCAGCGCCGCCTCCTCGGGTTGTGTGTCCTGGTGAAGTCTCTAAACTGCTTTGTGTTGTTTCTCTGCAGAGCTCAAGAAGTTCACCCGTTACCAGATTGTTATGACGAGCTACAACATCATCGGAGAGAGTCCCGCCTCCGTCCCTGTGGAGGTGTCTGTGGGAGAAGCAGGTCAGTGAAGGACGCTGGTTTCACACATGATCCCTGTGTGAGCTACACATCTTGTTCAGGATCAAAACACTTGTTTAAAGGACCCATCGTATGCCCATTTTACCACAAGTTGATATGGTTCCTTGGGGTCTTAATAAAATGTCTGTAACATATTTTGGTCAAAATACCACAAGGATCATTTACCTTTTTACCCTGTCTAAAACAGCCCTCATCAGATTGACCTGTTTTGAGTTTTTCTAGCTCTTCTCTCCCATGTACGCTGATAAAAAGCTGAATTCCAAGCACACAAAGGAACATTTCAGTTAAGAGTTTGTGTCCCACTCTTCATCATGAGCTGGAGTTTAGTTTCAATGGAGATCGATCTGTTGATTTGACCCAGTAGCTGTGAAGGATTTCCATCACTTTGAAAGGTGCTGTGATACGGTAGAAATCTATAGAAGAAACCAGAAAGTGGACTTTTGAGTTTGGGATTGTTTGGTCAAAACGAGTCTTTGCTTTGTCGGCTTTTATCCAATCTGGTCCCGTCCGCTCCGATGCTTCGGTCATTCTCTTCTCGTTCGTTCTTTGTCGTGTCCACGCCTCCTGTCCTGCCCCTGCTGCCCCTTGAGTGACATTGCATTTGATAGGTGTAGAGGTGCTCTCGATTGGATAAGTGTGTGTGTGTGTGTGTGTCTGTCCAGGTGTGTGTGTCTGAAAGTGATCCAGAGCTGCACAAGGTCATTTATTTTATAGTGAAGGCCCAACCCCTGTTTAACTTTCACCAGAGTCAAACCAAGGATCCATTAATCAGACAGGAAAGCAAATATATCTCACACATGCAAACACACACACACACACACACACACACACACACACACACACACACACACACACACACACACACTTAGTGAGCATGTTGAGCAGGATGAGTTGAATGACACGACAGCAGGAGGATGTGAGGCCTTTAAACGTCCATCATGTGTCGTCCAAACTGAGTTTATCGTTCAGAGTCCAAATCTTTCCCCCCTGTCTGTTTGTTGGTTGGTTTTTATGTTTATTAGCAAGATTACACAAATATACAAGACAAATTACCATGTAACTTGGTGATTGGATGCAATTTGGATCAGGAAAGAACCCAATAATTTCTGGTGGGGATCCAGTTCAGGAGGAAGATCCAGGATTTAATATTGCCAGAGCATTCTTTGACATTTTCACTGTTTCCCAGTAAAAAAAATCTTGGATCTTGATCAAAAAAGGCTTGTTTATGGGACTGGTTTCACTAGGATTAGATCTTGAGTTGGTGTAGCCTTTTCATGGTGTTGACAGAATCCTGGAGAAAGTGGTTGGGGAATCCTGGTGCTGGAGGAGGAGGTGCTGGAGGAGGAGGTGCAGGAGGAGGAGGTGCAGCAGCAGCATCTGTGGCCTCGGCCCTTCAGGCAGAGTTATGGGCGGACAGGGATCTGCACTTTATGATAGCGACACCCGCACGTTTTTTTTTTGCAATCTCACACTCCCTCCTCCAGACTGGTCGTGCATTCATAACCAATTTGTGTGTGTGTGTAGAGTTTAATAGGTTATACATATCACATGCGATGGAGGCAGAGGTGAGGATAAGCAGCGGGAGTCGGAGTCGGGGGGGGGAGGATGATGAAATGGGGTGATATGGCCTTTTTCTTTAGCCTCAGGTGCTACTGCTGAGCTGTTCATGCATATGTGTGGAGCGCTGGAGTAACAAGGTACCGCCTCAGGCCCGTTCTAATTGGAAGAATAGAACATATCTTACCGACTTCCTCCGTAACAACCAGCTGCACACACACACAGACACAGACACACACACACACACACACACACACACACACACACACACACACACACAGATACACAATGTTCTACTTCTAACATATCGAGGACACTTGTTGGTATAATGTATTCCTGAGTCCCTAACCTCAACCTTAACCTTAACAATCACAGCTAAAAGCCGAACGCCAACACTTGTCCTAACCCGAACCCAGTAGAGCGTCACAGGGCCCGCCCACTTTTAGAGCAGCTCTGGTTCCTGAAGTAGTTTCTCCATCGATGGTTCAGAACTTATAAAAAAGAGTTTTAAACCTGGAACCAGGCCGAACAGATAAATGATGTCATGACGTGACCTTAAAACATTTGAAAAAGGGGAAAAAGGGCAAAGGTACGAAAGTGTGTGTTGTGAAATATCTAGACATCCCATAAACCATTGGGAAAGATCCCTTTCAAACCACATCTTCTTGAATTTAACCTTGATTTTGATATAGTGTTATAATAAGTTGTCGTCTGTAGCTTGTATTTGTGTACATAGTGTTTCATGAAGTGTGTAGTGTAGTAACCTATAGTAACTCTGGAGGATCTGATCATAGCCAACTTGGTTTTCGCAGTTTGTGGTAAACATCTCCATGGTAACAATGAGCTCCACCAATCAATGATGTTATTTCTACATCTGAGGATTGTGGGTAGTGTAGTTCTTCTCCTTGACTTTCACGAATAAGGTCTTTACATGACAACGGTCCTCACAAAGATACAAGACCTGTCTAACAAGTTGTCTCTCCTGCTGCAGCTCCGTCCGTGGCCCCCCAGTCCATCACAGTGTCCCCCGTGTCTCCCTCCAGCCTGGAAGTGACCTGGGACACACCCCCCCTCGAGACCCAAAATGGACTCATCCAAGGATACAAGGTGACACACACACACACACAAACACGTACAAAAGTAATTCAGGTGGAAGAATCCCACAGCTCGTTTCTCTCTGTGTTTAAAACGACTTCCCTCTTGTCTTGGAGGAGTTTTGCTCTGCTGCACCTTCAAGTGCCCCATAGAGAGAGAGAGAGAGAGAGAGAGAGAGAGAGACTTAAGTTAGAGGAAGAATCTGAATATCCTTTAATGGTTTCAATATCACTCCACCCCCCCGACCCCTTAACTCTCCTGTCCCACCCCCTCGCTCTTAGTACTTCAAACACAAGGTTATCTGTCCTGAGCTTTAGACACATTGATTTCTGCCGGAGCGGAGGGAGGAACGGAGGGAGGAATGGAGGGAGGAATGGAGAAGAACCGAGTGAACGTAATATTTGCAGAGTGAAGGAAGGAGACGGGCGAGTGATCCCTGTAGAATCCTGATTAGAGACGAGGATTCAGAGAATATGGTAAAACTACCAGAGATGGACAGAGGCTTTGAGGGGTTGTGAGGCAGAGGAGGAGGAGGAGGAGAGTTAAGGAGATTAAGAAAAAGAGCAAAGAGAGAAGGTTCAATGAATTTAAAGGCTTCAGACGTCTGTTAACACACCTGCTCTGTGAGATGACCAGCACACAGCAGGAAGGACCAACACCAAACTTCACTGCGGAGAGCTTTTCCACAGTCGGGGTTTCCTGGGATGCCCTGGAGGGGCTTGTTAACCACACTGAGGGTGATGGGCGGGGGGGAACAGGTATCACCAAACTATGCAGGGCCTGTCAGGAGGTGTTTATATAAATGTTTCTCCCTCTCTCTCTCTCCCTCTCTCCCTCTCTCCCTCTCTTCCTCTCTCTCTCTCTCTCCGTCTCTCCCTCTCTTCCTCTCTCCCTCTCGCTCTCTCTCCTTCTCTTCCTCTCTCTCTCTCTCTCTCCCTCTCTTCCTCTCTCCCTCTCCCTCTCCCTCTCCCTCTCCCTCTCCCTCTCCCTCTCCCTCTCCCTCTCTCTCTCTCTCTCTCTCTCTCTCTCTCCCTCCCTCTCCCCCTCTCCCTCTCTCCCTCTCTTCCTCTCTCTCTCTCTCTCTCTCTCTCTCTCTCTCTCTCTCTCTCGCTCTCTCCCTCTCCTCCTCTCTCCCTCTCTCCCTCTCTCCCTCTCTCTCTCCCTCTCCCTCTCCCTCTCCCTCTCCCTCTCTCTCTCCCTCTCTTCCTCTCTCCCTCTCGTCCTCTCTCCCTCTCTCTCTCCCTCTCTCTCTCTCCCTCTCTCCCTTTTCTTCCTCTCTTCCTCTCTCCCTCTCTCTCCCTCTCTTCCTCTCTCCCTCTCTCCCTCTCTCCCTCTCTCCCTCTCTCCCTCTCTCCCTCTCTCCCTCTCTCCCTCTCTCCCTCTCTCCCTCTCTCCCTCTCCCTCCCTCTCTCCCTCTCCCTCACCCTCTCCCTCTCTCCCTCTCTCCCTCTCTCTCTCTCCCTCTATGTGGTGTTTATATAAATGTTCGTCTGAGCAGCAGCGAAAAAACCTTCGGCAGAAAACAGTTATTCTGATTTATTCTTGACCAGGAAATCGATCCATGTTTTCCTTGTTTTGACAGAATTTGTTGTTTCTTAGTGGTGAGACTAAGGGTCCGGTTTTTTTTTTACATATATGTTTATTAGTTTTCCAACAGGTTATACAACACAAAACAAAACAAAAACAAGACAAACATTTGGCTCACACACATATTAAAATCCATACAGGCAGAAGATTCAGGGGTCACGTTCCTGCCCTATGACCTGCCAAAACTGCTGTATTTTTCTACAATCCCACAAACAATGTGTCAGACCACCAGATTCTATCTAACACTTGGGGCAAGGGTCAGGTTTTTAAAAAAGGAAAGTGCACGAGACACAAAGATCCAACGTGAAGCAAAACCTCCTGTTGCTGTTTTCCATCCTCACCTCAAACCCTTAATCAACTCCTCGACTGAAGAGATGATTGTAAAAAAAAATCCATTTCATGTTCATTCATGTCGGAGGTTTTCAGACTAATCCTGAAGGTCTCACTCTCGGAAAACAAAAAAATATAATAGATCCCCGGCAGCAGCCGAGTGGATTACTGAATCACCAGAAGCATCACCAGAGATATTTCCCATTTCCTTAAAAAATAAAGTATTAAAGTAAATTGAATTTCCTCTCTTATCCAGAAGGTAGCACGGTTTTATTTGGGAGTGAGCGGCTGGATGAGTTATTCTGCATCTCATTACTGGAGCCGCTCGCCGAGGGAGGGAGATGGTTTTATGCTGCCCTCAAGTGCCACTCACGAGCTGCTGCTTCCTGGTTCGGAAGCTGTAAATATAACTTATGACGCTTTGTGGAGCTTTCAGTTGGGAATAATAACAAAATGGAGCCGTTAAGTGGCTCTTGGCCGTTGTTTTACTTTATATCCCAAACTGCACAGGAGAGGTTTATGTTCCAGGGAGAAAAAGAGAATGAATGAGGCAGCTGAAATTTCATGCAGCTAAATTCTGTTTAAAATGAATGAATTTAAATTGGAAACATTTGCATCAATCACATTTGATACCAGATATTAAAGGAATATGACAACGATTTAATTATTGCCTAATATTTGGTAACATTAAAGATCTCATTGCTTGTACCTTGGTCTTTGAACATTGAACCTGACCTCCGCCGAAGGGATCATGTTCCCACTGGACAGATCAAGATCCATGAAATATTCTTTAAAAACATCTGTAAAGTGATTAAACAGTTATTAAAATTGTTCTGGATCCACCACAAGATTTGTTGGTTTTGTTGTTTCTTGGCCCTTGGCCTTCACCAAGTTTTGTAGAATCAGATTTTAGTAGTTTTTGTGTAATCCTGCTGACAAACAAGAAAACAGACAGAGGTGAGATATGGACTCCCATCATATCTATGTTATCGTATCGGGACGCCGAACACTAACATGTTGTACTGTTGCAATAAACATTTGAACGTGAGTTGTCTGACTGAACTAAGTTCGGATCTAATCATGTCTCACGTTGTTGTTTGACCGATAAGAAGCTGATGCCAGATGAAATGAATCGTATCATATCAGTGTCTGGTGGATTCTGAAATCTGCCAGCAAACGTTTTAATGAGCTGACGACCAGAGTGTAGTCGAGAGCTTTTCAGGGAAGACGTCCATGTGCTTCACTCACACAGCCTCTGACACACTGAAGCTTCAGTTGTGGATTATCAGGCTGTGTACAAAACACTTTTTTCCTGAGTCATTTCTAATGCATGAGGCTCAACCACCTCTGTAACCCGGCTGCTGGTGAGTTTCAGATGCTGCTGCTTGGTTTGTGCTCTCAGCTGCTCTTTAGAACATGAATAGTTCATGTTGATGGAAATGTTTCCTCTTCGTTCTCTAAGTAAGACGCTGAAGCATTTACACCTATTCTCTCTTTCTTTTTCTTTTCGATTGTAATATAAGTTTAAACATTTAAACTTTCTCAGTTTCCTGAATGAACGTGGAGCCTGAGGCGACTTCCTTCAGGGATCAGAGAACCTCATTGGTCCTTAAAACACACGAGCAACAGGAGGCCGACTGCAGTTCACTCAACGGCCACCAGTGTCATTCATAGACAGGGTTTTGTTCATGTTATATATAGAAACTTCATGTAAAAGGATGAGTAGTAATTCATATAAGGTCATATATAAAATAAGAGGGACAATTATGAGCAGGAGACGAGCAGCTTTAATGCACCACACTGATTCTGATGCTGGATATGCATTTATATAGGCTGTTTACTGGCTGTGAGATATCAAGTATATTGCTCATCTGTTTGCTCTCATTATTTACAGCCTGTGCCATTAAAAGTGTGTGACCCTGACACAATGTGCAAGTCACACATTCAGGATTTTCTTTGAGGTTTCATTTTTCTCAAAGTCAGTCACCGAGCACATTCCTCAGCCACGTGAAATGGAACCAGTGATTGTGTTTTATCGTGAAAAGACACAATTTTGTCTCCATTAAATTGTCCAATTCACAAGTGACACACGAGGAGCTCTTGATAAGTATCTCATCATACTGGGATTAATAATCAGGTGCTTCTGTATGTAGTCATGTCCAAGATTATTATTTCATTCTCCAATGAGCATGTGATCTATGTGAAGAAATGGAATGAGGAGTGGTCCTCTGGAGCAGGGGTTTTCAACTGGTTTTGTCCCAGGGACCACCATTCTGACTAGAAAGGAATCAGCAGCCCACTGATGTGCCTACGTGTGTGTGTGCGTGCGTGTGGATAGAAGGAAGTTTTAACATTTGGTTTTCCATGTTGGTTTTATTTAAAAACCTCAAACAAATCTAGAAAAATCTGTGTAAAAAAAACACAAAAACGGTTGATTTTCAGTGCTTAAGAATTGGAAACAAAATTAAAATGCAGTGTGTAGTTGTATTGCATCTCAGAACCATATGTACATCAATATATAACGTTCATATAGCTGACATGTTGAGGGAATGTTAAAGTAACGGTGATCAATAACAATCAACATAAACTGGGGCTACAACTGAAGAGGGAAGATGACAAAGTAATGCAGAATATGTCACAAATGATAATCATACAATATCACACAAACATGTGAGGCCTACTTAAGTTTAACATCATGATCACCAGCACCTTTATACTATTTTAGACATATTTTTCTTCTTCTTCTTTTCGGGACCCCCAGTTGAAAACCCCTGCTCTGGAGGTTTAACTCTTTTATGACCCGAGCAGTGGTATCTGTACATCTACTTAAAGTGTGTTAAAGTGTCAACGCCATCTAACCCGTTTATAACCAGCTTTGTCTTCCTAATAAAACAATACAGGTGCACTTGTTTTTTATGTGGATCAATATCTGACCTCAGGAGCAAAAGGACGAACACACACTTGGCTGAGATGAAGTGAGGAAGAGGAGAAAACAGGAGAAGGATGAAGAACAGCGTGGATAACGGTGTTTGTTTCCCTGTGTTGTTAGATCCACTACTGGGAGAGGGACAAGCAGAACCAGAGCGAGAAGGTGAAGGTGATTTTTGTCCCCGACACTCGGGTGCATCTCACCAACCTGACCAGCTACACGCCGTACCAGGTGACGCTGACGGCCTTCAACACGGCCGGGGACGGACCACCCAGCGACCCCCGGGGGGCTCGGACCCTGCCGTCAGGTAGGGAGGGGCGACGGTTCTGTTCCCTCAAAACCAAACTACCCATAGACATATATAAAGACTAGATGTCTCGTTCGACGGAGCCGGACATCACCACATGGCGGCCATCTTGCCAGAGGTTGCTCGCTCGCCCATAACATTGTGTTGTAGTGGTTCTTACTTTTTAAAATAATCATAACTTGTTCAATTTTCAACCGATTTTTAAACGGTCTGGTTTGTTATAAACGTTTATAACAAACCAGACCGTTTAAAAAATCGGTTGAAATTTTAGCAAGTTATGGTTATTTTCCACTACCAACACAATGTTATGGGCGAGCGAGCAACCTCTGGCAAGATGGCCGCCATGTGCGGGACATCTAGTCTTTATATATATATCTATGAAACTAACCACATGATATGATGTTTCTCTCTGTATTCGTCTCATCTGATTGGCCGTTCTCCACTCTCTCTCTCTCTCTCCCTCCCTCCCTCTCTCTCCCTCTCCATCTCTCTCCCTCTCTCCACATGTCCTCAGCTCCCGGCCCCCCCAGCTACCTGTCCTTCTCCGAGGTGACGGGAGGAAGCGTCAACGCGTCCTGGGGGGCTCCCCTCACTCCCAATGGACAGCTGGAGGGCTACAGGGTCGTCTACCAGCCCACAGCGCCGGTGCAAGGTATGAACACACACACACACACAGACACACACAGACACACACACACAGACACACACACACTCTCACCCTCATATCGGGCAGGAGACTGACAGTTCTTTTACATTGTGTGTGTGTGTGTGTGTGTTTGTGTGTGTGTGTGTTTGTGTGTGTGTGTGTGTGTTTGTGCGAGCAGGTGTGAGTAAAGTGGTGACAGTGGATGTGAAGGGCAGCTGGCAGCGCTGGCTGAAGGTTCGGGACCTGGTCCGAGGGTCCACGTACACGTTCAGCGTGCAGGCGCTCACAGTCAGCCACGGCCCCCCCCTCCAGACCAACATCACAGCTCAGCCTGTGCAAGGTGAGGAGGAGCAACACAACTCTGTGTGTGTGTGTGTCCACCCTCCCTCTCTCCCTCTCCCTCTCTCTCTCCGTCTCTTCCTCTCTCTCCCTCTCCCTCTCAGCATCCAGCCTCTACCTCTGAGGGACAAGCTGGAGCAGACCGGAGTGGACCACCACCTCACCGCATGGATCCTGGACTACCTCACCAACCGTCCACAGTATGTGCGGATACGGGGATGTGAGTCTGACCTGGTGTCCTGCAGCACGGGGGCCCCACAAGGAACCGTTCTAGCTCCAGTCCTCTTCACCATCTACACCTCGGACTTCTCATACAACTCCACTAACTGCTACCTGCAAAAATTCTCTGATGACTCTGCAATCGTCGGCCTCATTTCCGCCGGTGATGACAGGGAGTGCAGAGAACTGAACCAGGCCTTCATAACATGGTGCCAGCAGAACTGCCTCCAGATCAACTCTGGAAAAACCAAGGAGCTGGTGGTGGACTTCCGCCGGAGTGAACACTCTCCTCCGACACCAGTGAACATCCAGGGAACGGACATTGACATTGTGAGATCCTACAAGTACCTGGGTGTTCACCTAAACAATAAACTGGACTGGACTGATCACACACAGGCTATTTACAAGAAGGGACAGAGCAGACTCTATCTGCTGAGGAGTCTGAGGTCTTTTGGTGAGCAGGGAGCACTCCTGAGGACCTTCTTCGACTCGGTGGTGGCATCAGCCATCTTCTTTGGAGTGGCCTCCTGGGGCAGCAGCATCTCGACAGCCGACAGGAAGAGACTTAAGTCCAATTTATGCCTCTCCGTTTTTTCTATTACGGACAGATAAGACCGCCCTATCCGTCGTGAAACGCCCTCTCCGAGGGCTTCGGACAGCTTTTCGTACACGTCTGATTTTTCTAACTATCCGTCTTCATGTTGGAGACCCGACGGACCGCTCTTGGCTGTGATTGGTCCGCGAACGACATCATTTCCGTATGACGTCATTTCCGTATTTCCGGACCTCAAACTTCCTGTTTTCTTGTAGCATCAAACACGAACACAACTATGATTCTACGATTAATGTGACGTGTGTGTTAAGCCAGCGGAGTTGTCCGGCTGACCGTGGCTCGTTAGAGCACTGAGGGCATGTGTGCACGGTCACAGACGGTTAGAACGAGCTTTCAAAACGGCGCTAGCAGGCTAGGCTAGCGGGCTAGGCTAGCCACCATGCTAACTGCGGTGGTAACAGTGCAAGAACCCGCCGTCACGACTTTAATTCCACTTCTATCATGACACTGTTTCTATAATACCGTCAGGTTAGAAGCAAACACTGGATAGTAGTAGTTAGTGTCGGGAGTCCCTGCTGACTGTGTGTGGAAGCTGGGGGGGAGCTAGCTCCGGGTAGCTTCTAGCTACATGTAGCCTCAAGCAGATTCAAGCTGTGGAATCAGCAACACAGTTCGGAAACAAGCCCGGGGAACCGCTGCGCTAAGAACCGCTGAGACCTCTCCGAGAAACGGACACGTAGTAGTATATAAGAGCCTTTAACAAGCTCATCAGGAAGGCCAGCAGTGTGCTGGGGTGTCCACTGGATACGGTGGAGGTGGTAGGAGACAGGAGGATGGTTGCTAAGCTATCCCCCCTGATGGACAACTCCTCCCACCCCATGCGGGACACCCTGGCAGCTCATTTACTGTTTACTTTTTTCTTTTTGCTCATTGTTGTTTCTGTTTCTTACTATGTTGTTTTGCTCTTTCTTTTGCTCTTGTTGCACTGTGCCTGCGCTGCTGCTGTAAAACCCTCAAATTTCCCCACTGTGGGACTATTAAAGGATTCTGATTCTGATTCTTCCTCTCTCCCTCCGTCTCTCCCTCTCTCTCCCTCTCTCTCCCTCTGTGTGTGTGTGTGTGTGTGTGTGTGTGTGTGTGTGTGTGTGTGTGTGACGTCACAGGCAGCCCTGGGTCTCCTGTGGAAATGTCCATCACCAAGACGTCCTCTGATCTGAACATCCACTGGTCGGAGGGAGACGTGGGAGCAGCTCCGGTCTCTGGATACGTCCTGGAGGCTCGGCCCTCAGGTGAGCTCCTCCAACACATGAACAATCATTCTTCTCTTTCTCCAGAAAAGCTCCAGCTCCACTTCCACTCTGAACTCTATTTAGCGTGGCGCTCGCTGGATTCATTTAGACCTGCTGTGAAAATCAAGTCAGCTGCAATTTTCTAATAAAGATAACCAGAGGTGTAATACCGCGGGTGAGAGTGAGGAGGCTCAGCGGGATCATCCACTGGGGTTTAATTCTCCCCCTGATAATAATCATCAGCGCTGTCTGGAATGTAATTTGATTTAAAAAATGTCTTGAATCATATAATGACATTGAAAATTGACTAAGTCTTAAATGGAGCGACTTCTCTCTCTCTCTCCGTCTCTCCCTCTCTCTCTTCAGATGAGGGGGTGTGGGATTCCTTCATCAGACCCCTCCCTCCCAGCAGCAGGTCTGTCTCGGTACAGATGGAGCGCCTGAGGTCAGGGATCAGCTACGAGTTCAGAGTCATCGCTGTTAATCGCTATGGTTACGGCCAGCCGAGTACAGCCTCTGCAGCTCTAGCTGGTAAACACACACACACACACACACACACACACACACACACACACACACACACACACTGGAGGAGTCGGGTTAATGAACAGGTTGATCCCACTCGTCTGACTGGGGCGTGACCGAAGGTTTATTCTGCTGGATTCACTGTGACTGTCGTGGTGTGACTTTGGGTACGCTGCCATCTACAGGCAGAGTCAGACAACTACAACTGAGCTGAAAGCCCCTTTATGATTTTTAGTCCGCCTGGTGGTCCGTGATGGCATTGCAGGGGATCCGCAAAATTCGCTTTGATATTTCAACACATTTCCAGATTACTCTTGAAAATCGTGAAAAATATCTAAAATAAGAAAAATATGTCTAAAATAATATAAAGGTGCTGGTGATCATGAGGTTAAACTTAAGTAGGCCTCACATGTTTGTGTGATATTGTATGATTATCATTTCTGACATATTCTGCATTACTTTGTCATCTTCCCTCTTCAGTTGTAGCCCCAGATTATGTTGATTGTTATTGATCACCGTTACTTTAACGTTCTCTCAACATGTCCGCTATATGTCTGTACATGTAAGTCATGAACGTTATATATTGATGTACATATGGTTCTGAGATGCAGTACAACTACAAACTGCATTTTAATTTTGTTTTCAATTCTTAAGCACTGAAAATCAACCGTTTTTGGTTGTTTTTTACAGATTTTTCTAGATTTGGTTGAGGTTTTTAAATAAAACCAACATGGAAAACCAAATGTTAAAACTTCCTTCTATCCACATGCACACACACGTAGGCACACCAGTGGGCCGCGGATTACTTTCTAGTCAGAATGGTGGTCCCTGGGACAAAACCAGTTGAAAAACCTTGCTCTAGACTAAAAGTATACTTTACACACTGAGAGGTGTATTTCTGCTCCTGTGGGACAAACCGCAGCATCAAGTAGAAACCACAGAAGAAGAAAAGTGAGCATTGGCCTGACCTGTGTCCCTCTCTCTGCCTGCAGCGCTGTCCGAGCGTCCGTTCTACGAGGAGTGGTGGTTCCTGCTGGTGATGGCTCTGGTGGGAATCATCCTCATCCTGGTCCTGGTCTTCACGCTGCTGCTGCACGGACACAGCACCAAGTACAAGGCCTGTGGCACAGGTCTGTTGGTCAGAGTTGAATTTTTCCTGGAAAGTTGAATAAAAAAATATGTTTAGTCTACATTTCAACCATTTCAATCAGTAAACCATTAAGCACCTCATTTGCGATTAAATAACAAATTCAGTGCTTACTGATTTATATTATTTCACAATCCCAAAATGTATTTTCCTTATGAAGTGTGAGTAAAGCTCCGTTCAGATCAGATCCACTCAGAGCTCCACAGGAGAAACACGTCACCTCCACAGAGTCGACAGCTCCCTCCTCGTTAGAACAACAAACCCTTGGTCTTAGCCCTTGGTCTTCACCGCTGCATATTGTGGCAAAGAAAGGCGGTGGCTGGCGCCCGTGCGGCGATTACCGCCGGCTCAATGACTCAACAACACCTCGACTTTTCTGCCCGTTTGGCGGATAAAGTCATTTTTTCCAAGGTGGACCTAGTCCGTGGCTATCACCAGGTGCCGGTGCACCCACTGGATGTACCCAAGACAGCGGTTATCACACCATTTGGCCTCTTCGAATTCCTTCGGATGCCGTTCGGTCTTAAAAATGCAGCTCAGACTTTCCAGCGACTGATGGATACAGTACTGAGGGACCTTCCTTTTTTATTTGTTTATCTGGATGATATACTGGTGGCTAGTGCTTCTAAGACAGAGCACACGTCTCGCCTTTTGACACTCTTTGAACGACTCAGTCAACATGGCCTGATTATAAACCCAGCCAAGTGTCAGTTTGGGCTGAGGACTATCGACTTCTTGGAACACCGCATTACTAAGGACGGTACAGTTCCTCTCCCTTCAAAGGTGGAAGCTGTGGTGAATTCCCCACGCCCACTCTCAGTGAAGTCTTTGCAGGAGTTTTTGGGCATGGTGAACTTTTACCACCACTTTATTCCGCATGCAGCACAGCTAATGCAACCCCTTTATGAGGCCCTGAAGGGTAAAGCGGCCAGGCACGCAGTGATTTGGATGGAGGAAAGGCATAAAGCGTTTGAGGATGCTAAGGCAGCTTTGGCTAAGGCGACGATGCTGGCACACCCCGCACCCAATGTACCGATATCCATCACGAGCGATGCTTCGGACTTTGCAGTTGGAGCGGAGCATGAGCAGTGGGTCAAGGGGGCCTGGCAGCCGCTCGCCTTTTACAGCAGGCAACTGCGCCCCAATGAGTGGATTTACAGTACATTCGATAGGGAGCTGCTAGGCCTCTATCTTGCCGTCCGACACTTTCGTTTCCTGCTAGAGGGCCGAAGTTTCACAGCATACGTGGACCACAAGCCTTTGACGTTCGCCACGGTTAAAGTGGCAGAGCCGTGGTCTGCTCGCCAGCAGCGCCAGCTTTCCTTCATATCGGAGTTTACAACAGATATACAACATGTGGCAGGCAAGCACAACCCGGTGGCTGACTGCCTCTCCCGAGCGATCACTGGAGCCGTCCAGCTGGGTGTGGACTATGATTGCATGGCAGAAGATCAAATTTCGGATCCAGATGTTCAGGCACTGAGGACGGCTGAGACAGGACTGAGGTTGAAGGATGTTGCTTTTGGTGCTGCTGGCACTACACTCCTATGTGAAGTTTCCACAGGCCAGACACGACCAGTCGTTCCCACAGGATGGAGACGACAGATTTTCGACGCTGTCCATGGCCTGTCACGCCCAGGAAAAAGACCTTCACAGAAGTTGGTAGCAGCAAAATTTGTCTGGCATGGACTTAAAAAAATGTGCGGAAGTGGGCTGAAACATGTGTGGTGTGCCAACCCTCTAAAGTCCACCACCACACTAAGGCCCCCCTGGCACATTTCTTAGTGCCCGAAAGAAGGTTTGACCATGTTAACCTGGACCTGGTTGGGCCCCTGCCCACCTCTCAGGGGTTCACACACCTTCTCACCATGGTTGACAGAACCACACGTTGGCCGGAAGCTGTGCCGTTGGTGTCAACAGCAGCGGCTGATGTGGCTCGGGCATTTATCATCACCTGGGTTGCTCGGTTCGGCGTCCCATCTGACATTTCTTCTGACCGGGCCCGCAGTTTACATCTGGACTCTGGAACTCGGTGGCAGAGAACCTGGGGACTAAACTTCACCGCACCACGGCATACCATCCACAGGCTAATGGGCTGTGCAAGCGGTTCCACCGTTCTATGAAAGCTGCTCTACGTGCCAGCCTCAAGGACAGTAACTGGGTTGACAGGCTTCCATGGGTCATGTTGGGGCTTAGGGCCGCCCCTAAGGAAGACCTACAAGCTTCATCTGCCGAGTTGGTTTATGGCCAGCCGTTGAGAGTCCCTGGGGATTTTGTCCCTGATACTACAGGTTCTTGGTCAGCAGCACAACAACGAGCTACGTTCCTGGACAATGCCAAGGTTTTCGCACCAGTTCCCACATCGCAACACAGCATCCCTCGTTCTCATATCCCTGTCAAACTTCATTCTGCGGGATATGTGTTCATTCGTCAGGATGCTCATCGCGGACCCTTTCAACGTCCCTATGACAGTCCATTTAGGGTCATTGAGGCTGGCCCTAAAACGTTTATCGTGGACATTGGTGGTAAACCAGAACATGTATCTGTGGACCGCCTGAAACCTGCCCACTTGGATCTAACTCAACCTACTGAGGTAGCTAAGCCTCCACGGCGGGGGCGCCCTCCTGCTCAACCCCCGGGCCACCGCACAGCCCTTAGAGTGCCTCCAGTTAAGCCCCAGACTACATCCCCGGCTCACGTTTTAAGGAGCCGTGCAGGTCTGGTGATTCGAGCCCCAACGTATTAACTTTGTTTGTGAATTCTGGGGGGACGTATGTAGGGGACAGGTGATAACACATAATTCACCAAAGACGTTACACTACTGGAGTTTGCACACTTACTGTGGGGTTACCAAGGTAACGAGTGCACGGGGGGGTGGTTAAAAGCGGATGTTTGTGTGGCACCCGGATGTCGCTGTGTTTTTGATTTGTTTGTGAAAATAAACGCTGGCCGCGAGGCACACAAAGTCTAGAAGATCTCAGGATTACATGATTCCCTTGACTCCTATATTCTAGTGTTTATCCGTCTGACTCCTGCTCTTCTTTCCTCCAGGGAAACACGTGTCCACGGCCGAGGAGTCGGTGACTCTGGACAACGGAGGCTTCACGGCTCTGGAGCTCAACAGCAGGACGCTCAACACCAAGAACTCCTTCCTGAAGAAGAACGGCACCAGGTGAGCGCTCACAAACACACACACACACACACACACACACACACACACAGACACACACATGGGTTTGATCAAAGGACTAGATATATAACAGATTGTGTGTCTGTGTCTGTCTGTGTGTGTGTGTGTTTTTGTGTGTGCAGATCTCCTCCCAGGCCCAGTCCAGGTGGTCTTCACTACTCTGATGAGGACATCTGTAACAACTACAACGGAGCGGCGCTCACGGAGAGCACCACGCTGACCGAGAAACCCACCGAGGTGTCGGAGTCAGAGGTAAATGTCCGTCCATCTCTCTCTCTCTCTCTCTCTCTCTCTCTCTCTCTCTATCTATCTATCTATCTATCTATCTATCTATCTATCTATCTATCTATCTATCTATCTATCTATCTATCTATCTATCTATCTATCTATCTATCTATCTATCTATCTATCTATCTATCTATCTATCTATCTATCTATCTAACTATCTCTCTCTCATCTCTCTCTCTCATCTCTCTCTCTTTCTCTCTCCAATTCAGAGCCACTATGTAACTTTTACTGATGGTTTTCGTGATCCGAAACTCTCAATACAGGTGTGAAAAAACCCAGATTGGATAGTGAACCGATCACACCAGATCACATTCTGGGCTGAGCCGTCAAAGATCTGTCTCTCTCGTCTTTTATTCATTTGGTCAAATTGCTGATGATAATGGTTAAAAAGTCTCTGCTTCAAGACTAAGGATCTTTTTCTAAATGTCCTTGAGTTCTGTCTTCCTCAAGATGACGAATAAAAAGATCCTAAAAGAAGAAATGAGTGATAGTGATCAGTCACAGATCTGATTATTGTCTGGATGTGTCCAGAGGTTTTCATTTTATCACGGGAACATCACTCAAATCTGTTTTCTCTCTTTATAACAGACAATGAGTAACTGACTCTGGAGTGAACAGCCAATTGAGATGTTTTACACGTCAATCATCATGGCATCATCACATCACTGTGTATAAATGATCTGTCTTATAGATAAACTGACCCCTGCTGTGTGTGTGTGTGTCTTTGTGTGTGTGTGTGTATCCAGTTGACAGACAGTGACTACGAGGACGAGCAGCCGAAGCACTCCTTCGTCAACCACTACATGAGCGACCCCACCTACTACAACTCGTGGAAGCGGCAGCCCAAAGGCCTGAAAGCCATCACGGCGCCGTTCGGCTACGAGGAATGTGCCGCGGCGGAGACGGAGCCGTACTACCAGACCGTGGTCACCCAGCACAGCACGGGCGGCGCCTACACGCCCACGGGGCAGCCGGCGCACACGCACGTCAACCCCAACACCAACCCGCCGGGATCACGCACCCCCGTGACGGGATTTTCCTCCTTTGTTTGACTTTAGAGACTAAAAACCTGCACAAAAGTGATACACACACACACACAAACACACACATGGACACAAAGTGTAGCTGACGGCTTCAGAGGAGAGGGAGGACACGATGAGGAGGACGAGTGACGAACCTTCACGCCCCAAAGAACTAAACCCACACGTCTCACTCGCCCTCCCCACCCCTCGTTCACAAAGATCTTCACTGTGTGTGTGTGTGTGTGTGTGTTGCTCTCCTGCTCTTCTCCTCCGTCACTGTGCTCACACACATGCAGTAAATGTTTCCACACACACACACTCTCACACACTTATTTCAGAGACTCTCCCACGAGAGACGGACCAGTTTGTGTAAATGTGGACGAGAGAATTCCACCTCGGACTCGGTGAACGTGGAATGTTCTGCACAACGCTTCTTCTTCTTCTTCGGTTTCCTGTATTTACGCATAATTGCACAAATACACACACACAAACACACACTTCTGGATTTTCTTATGCCCTGATTGGAGGAACTGGGAGAGAGGGAACTCATAAAGAGTGAAGAGTTATTCAAAAGGAAGCAGCAGGTTTTATCGACTGATGTGCGAACACAAACACTGAGTTGTCGGATTTAAACGACCACAACCTGGAGGAAGAGAAGAAGAAAAAAACAACACAATGGATAATCATGGTGTTTGATGAAGGACACAGAGCGAGTGTTCTTCAGCACTTAAGGAATTCTCAGTGAGCGCGTTGTGTGGTTTCCTGGAGCGACGTGTGGGGTTTGTGTTTGAATAAAAGAGAAAACATGTATTTTTTACCGTCTACTGCTGTTTAAAACACACACCCACCCCCCACCCCCCCGACCACAGACCATAACGCTTGCACTGAGCGAATGCCCCCCCCCCCACATCTCATCTTTACCCTGCTGAGGTTTTTCATTTTTTACAAGTTTCAGCGTGCGTGTGCGTTTGAGTGTGTCACGTGTGTACAAGCATGTGTGTGTATATATGACGACCCCCCCCCCCCGTTTGTCACTCAACGCTAAGCAAAGTGTGCCATTGTGTGTGTGTTTGTATTTTTTGAAGATGGATTTTGTACAGGAAAAAAACCCTTTTTACTGTCGTACGTAGCTCAGCCATGTTTGTGTAATGCAAAGCTAATGGTGGAAACGATGGATCAGCAGGGAGAAGAGGAAGAGAAGGAGGAAGAGCATTCAAATAAACGACTGGAACAGGATTACAGGATATTTCACTCTTTTCCTTTCAAGTGCAAACAGGAATCACCCGTAAGTTCCGCTCATGTTTGATTTAGAGATTAGTGAAAAGGATGATTTCCGAGGAGGCGAGGTGATGAATGCAAGCTAATGACTCATCATCAAGTTAGCAACTTACAAGACAGAAAAAAGGGGCCAGGCTCTGTGCTAGAGAAAAAACTAATTGTTCAACACAGGGGTTCTCCGTTGTTGAATCTGAAATTTAAGGATTAGATTTAAGTTTATAAATCAACAGCAGTGTGGTTGGCTTTTGTGTCGCGATGGCAGACACCTTGTAGTGTGGATTCTATCTTACACAAGCCTAACCAAAACTATGGTGGGTTAAATAGTTCACCAAACTTTTAATTACACTAACTGATATGCAAGGCAGTAAGAGTTAGGGATTCTATAAATTCACAGGGCTGGAAGCACACTGTGGCTCTTTCTCAGGTTCTCTTTATCCAACTTGGATGATATGCTCGGCAGTAGCAGCCGGGTACAAGCTCTGTTACATAGGGCCGGGGGCACGCTATGTCTTAATTCAAAAGCATTTAACAGTTACAGGAAATTTCGCAGCTTGACCAGTTAACATTGAATATGTGTCATTCAAATGTTAAAGTAAATTCTTAAAAGAACATTCAACTAGAATTATTAGCAACAGGCAATATTTTAGTGTAACACTATGGGGACTTAATATGGTACTTATTAATAATTAATTATTAATAAACATTTAATTTATGAGTATATTAAATTTATACCACAATGCACTTGTTTGTTAATACCGTTGAATGTCTACTCCGGTGGCGGACTAGTGGAATTGAATTCAAACCTTTAGCTTGACTGCAAATTCCAAATTCAGTTATTTCTGGCTTTGGCCAAAACTGAAAAACAGTTATGGCCAACTGTACTCTGCCTCACACGGGCTGCACCATTTATGTTTATATCATTAATGAAAATAAAATGACTAAACTAACAACAAATTAATAATAATAATTCATTAACTAACAAAGATGTGTTGGTGAGTGTGTGAGAGGGTCTCTCTCAGTCCAAGGGAAGGGGCAAAGAAGTTGCAGTCCAGCTCGACCTTTGCCCTCCGGTTGTTGGATAGAGAAGATTTGAGTTGGAGGAATCCGGTTCCTCCACTCGCCGATGCAGGAGGAAAGATCGGCAGCCTGTTGTCCTCAGTCGTGGTCGGTGGAGAAGAGAGATGCTGGAGAAACCTTCGGCCCTCCGAGGGATTGGAGAAAGAGAGAGACTCTGGAGGAGGCCTGCTCTTAAATAGGCCCAGTGGCCTCCAGGTCATGTGGCCAGATTGACCAATGGAATTGATCTCGGTAGAACTTCGCACCTATGTGTGAAGATGCTGAAACAAAGGGGACATGTAGCCTCCTGGGAGTTTGAGTTACTTGACCTTCTCAGGACAAAGAGAACACATTGCACTCTGGGAGATTGAGTTCGCTCCAGCACATGCGGCTTTCTCAGGACAAAGGACATGTGCTTTCAGGTTTTGACTTCCCATACAGGCCTGAAAGAGAGGCCTGCTTTTTGCACAAAAACCATGTCCCAACACAGGGAAGGGACAGGGGGGTGAGGAGGAATAATGGAGTGGTGGATGGTGGTGAGGGTTGGGGGGGGGTGGTTAGAAAGAGAATGCGGCGCTCCGTGCTTGTCACTCAGAGAGCTGTGTGCCTGCAGTTCAATCGATGGCGACGGTATGACAACACCTCTGCGTGTGTCACAGGTTCACTCGTCCCGGTCGCCCCCCACCCCCCCCCCCCCCCCCCCAACGTGCCGAGAGACCGAGGGATGGTGCGGCTGCAGAGTCAGCTCCTCCCGTCCTCCCTCCCGATGTCAAGGTCTCCGCAACGGCGCCCAACTTAACGCCGTCCGCTCCCTCAAACCCCTTCCTGTGAAATGACTGCACCTCAGGACGCCTGGCAGGAGTTGTGTGTGTGTGTGTGTGTGTGTGTGTGTGTGTGTGTGTGTGTGTGTGTGTGTGTGTGTGTGTGTGTGTGTGTGTGTGTGTGTGTGTGTGTGTGATCGGAAAGGGGAAATTAGTGAACCAGATTCGTGGTGGTGGTGGTGGTCGGTGGTGGAGGAGGGAGGGGTGGAGGGAGGGAGGGGTGTGGTTATTGATTTGAAAAGCTGTGCCAGGCGGCCAATCGAAGGCTGTAGATTCTCCAGGTTCCGACCCCTCCGTCCCCGGCCTTTATTAGAACGTTTTATTTTAGGAGTAAAAGGATGAAATTCATGAGCCGAGGTTGATCCTCCTGATCTCTCCTGTCCCCTCTCTCTCTCTCTCTCTCTCCCTCCCTCCCTCCGTCCCAGTCCCTCTCTCACTCTCTCTCTCTGTCTTTTCCTCAGTCAATCGATTGCCCACACCCCTCCTCATAAATGCAAAGGCTTTATATACGCCAGCTCTCATCTCTCGGAGCACATTTAAATAAGCTCATCGATCTTTCATTTTAGAGTTTACGTGACGGCAGCATTTTACTGTCTCACTCCTCCTCCTCCTCCTCCTCCTCCTCCTCCTCCTCCTCCTCCTCCTCCTCCTCCTCTTCCTCTTCCTCTTACTCCTCCTCCTCCTCCTCCTCCTCCTCCTCCTCCTCCTCCTCCTCCTCCTCCTCCTCCTCCTCCTCCTCCTCCTCCTCCTCTTCCTCTTCCTCCACCTCTCATCTGCTCACCTCTCCTCCCTGCCTTCCTTATTCATAACCCCCCCACCTCCCAGTCTCTGAGAGCGTTCTGCTCCACAGCTGTTTGACTGATTCACGTTTTCAGCATGGAATCCAGACGGAGCCTCATTCTACACTTAATATTCCACATGAAGTCTAGGAGAGAGGGAGAGAGGGGGGGGGGGTGTTTGAAAATGTAAATCATATTCTATATCGCTAACAGGCCAGAGTCCAGAACGCCTGTTAGTGGAAAAGAAGGAGAACGTCTCCGGCTGTTATTGCAGCTCTGCAGTTTGAAAGTCATGCATTTTGGAATGAAATGGAAAATGATTTTTTTACAAACACCAAATCAAATGGGAGCATTTAATATGTTTGAATGACATTAAAGCAGGAAAGTGGCTTCACACAGCAACAGGGATGTGAGCAATTAGTTCTGTAATACAGAGAATGTGGAATTATTTTGTCCTATCGTTGCTAATGTGGGTAATGATAATGGTCCATTAGTGGCAAAAGAGTTATAAAAACTACCCATGGTCTTTATTATTGCTCCCCTTGCCAAAGGTAATTGAATAAAATGTGGCTTGAGCCTCCAGCTGTTAAACCAAAGCTCTTCTCTCTCGTCTACATAACACGTTTCAGGTCACAGCTTCTAGAGGTGCTTGCCAAAGTTGAACTCATCGTCAGATGATGCTCTAAATAATGTTCACATGGAGAGGCCGTTCATACTGAGACTGTTTAGAAAGGATGAGTGTGTGCAGAATGAAATCACCTCCTGACTGACTCACTTCCTACGGGAACCATGATGAAGAAGGGGAAAGATTGATGATGATGAAGAAGGGAAATAGTGAGATGGTGAAGAAGGGAAGAGTGAGATGATGAAGAGTGAGATGATGAAGAAGGGGAAGAGTGAGATGATGAAGAAGGGAAGAGTGAGATGATGAAGAAGGCGAAGAGAGTGAGATGATGAAGAGGAGGAAGAGTGAGATGATGGTGAAGAAGGAAAGAGTGAGATGATGAAGAGGAAGAGAGTGAGATGATGAAGAGGAGGAAGAGTGAGATGATGGTGAAGAAGGAAAGAGTGAGATGATGAAGAAGGGAAGAGTGAGATGACGAAGAAGGCGAAGAGAGTGAGATGATGAAGAGGAGGAAGAGTGAGATGATGGTGAAGAAGGAAAGAGTGAGATGATGAAGAGGAGAAAAGTGAAATGATGAAGAAGGGGAAGCGTGAGATGGTGAAGCAGGGGAAGAGTGAGATGATGAAGAAGGCGAAGAGAGTGAGATGATGAAGAGGAGGAAGAGTGAGATGATGGTGAAGAAGGAAAGAGTGAGATGATGAAGAGGAAGAGAGTGAGATGATGAAGAGGAGGAAGAGTGAGATGATGGTGAAGAAGGAAAGAGTGAGATGATGAAGAAGGGAAAAGTGAGATGATGAAGAAGGCGAAGAGAGTGAGATGATGAAGAAGGGGAAGAGTGAAATGATGAAGAAGGGAAAGAGGGAGATGATGAAGAAGGGGAAGATTGAGATGGTGAAGAAGGGAAAGAGAGTGATGATGAAGAAGGGGAAGAGAGTGAGATGATGAAGGAGGGAAAGAGAGTGAGATGAGAAAGAAGGGGAGAGTGATATGATGAAGAAGGAAGAAGTGTGATGATGAAGAAGGTAGAAGTGTGATGATGAAGCAGTGAAGAGAGGTGCTCGCCAAAGTTGAGCTTCTCATCGTGACTTTGGGAGTTGCCTTCAGTTTCGAGGAGGCCAAATAAAGCATCATCATCACTCTGTGGATCTGTTAGTGCGATTAGTGCTGATATGACATATGTCATTGGCTCAGCTCAGCCAGAGCCGGATGCTGATTGGACCACACACACACAAGTGAACCGAGGCAACTGATCTGACGTTGGAGAGTTCAAATCAAAGAGACTAGCGTGCAACTTACACATGTGCACTCTCACACACACACAGACACACACTCACATACACACCCAGTCCCTCTCTGTCATCATCGTCAAACAGTTGAAGCCGAGGAGGACATTTGCTTAACCAGGCTGTAATTAGGCGAGAGTCCATTAGGAGCCTTGTCTCGTCCTGAGCTGATTATCATTGTCCACGCTGCACAACCTGACCATGACTCGTCCACCTCCGCCACACTCTTTATAATCGTGTGTGTCTGCTTCTCGGGTCGAAGACGAGACACAACCATGTCCACATCTAATTCAATTTACAAAGGTAATTCTACATTCAAATAGGACATTAAATAAAAATCTACTTTGAGGCTTAGAATAACTTTTGAGTAAATAAAGTGTCAAATACAAGGGAAATAAAGTTCTAGTTGTCCTCCACTGCAATGGTCTGTATTTGAGGTGACCATTACTACATTAAACAAATATATATTAAGTTAGAATAATATCCTAACTACTGAAATTACCAGGGGACTTTACTCACTTGAATACACAGTTCAACAGAGGTCGATCCGTGCAAAAGGATCAAGAAGCCATTTTGAAATCATAGAAGGAAGTGTAAAGAGCATACTGTTCTATGCACAACCACATTAGCATGCAACCTGAGGGTTTTTCATGCATTTAAACTAAATTTAGTGGAAGGTAAAAAACAATTCCTCTTTCTTTTTTGCACACAGACACAAATCTAATCCTACAGCGGAGCAGCTCAAATCCTGGAGACCTCTGCAGAGATTTACGATTCTGACAGATTTAGTGTGTGCATGTGTATCAGAGAAGAAGAGGAAACAATGAAGAAGAAGACTCTGTGTGTGTGTCTCTGTGTGTGTGTGTGTGTGTGTGTGTGTGTGTGTGTGTGTGTGTGTGTGTGTGTGTGAGATGTCAAGTTAGTCAGGTCCAAGAGGAAGTAAGTTCCCTGGTCGACTCCCTTATTTCCTGTCTGTCAGGAGAAGCAAATCACCATACTTACACAGCCACTTGACACTTTGTGCTCATATGTGTGAGTGCGTGGTTTGAGAGGGACAGAGTGTGTGTGTCTGTCTAACTGTTGTGTGTGTGTACCGAGAGATTTTAGTCTTAGTCGTTCTGCAGACTACTGGCACGTGTGTATTTCCGTAGCTGTGTGTGTTTCTGAAAAGTCCTTAGTGTTTTCTTCTCACAGCAGAAGAAGTGACTGCTATAGGGCGGCAGTCAGAGTATCCTAATGGAAAGTAATCACTTGTGTGTGTGTGTGTGTGTGTGAGCGAAGCAGGTGCATCTACTCCATCTTCTTTTGTTCAGGCTCAAACCGTTTTTTGAGGCCATTTTAAGGTCAGACGGACCGTATTTCCTCCTGCAGCAGTGCTAGTATGACTGTGGTCAGTTCAAGGCACAGACTCTTAAACACTAAATAGCAGCGTTGTTGAGTCTGTGTGAGAAGTGTTTACATGTGTGCGTGTTTGCCCAGTCAGAGCAGTTTCCTATCTTTGTGAAAAGATTCATTTTTATAGACGTTTTCCTCAAAAACATCCTTCAGAGCTTTGAAACATGAGCCAAGTGGGATAAACTCCGGTCTCCCTCTGCCTTCCTCTCTGTCTCGCTTCTTTTTGCGCTTCCTTTTTTTTGTGTGTTTGTTCTCCCGGTGCTGCTCCTCTTCTTTTTGGTTTCTGATTCTTTTCTTCCCTGCGTGTATCCCCATAAGGGACTACACAATCCGTCGCTGTAGGCCACACAGGTGGAATAGAGGCTGTTTTGCTGTTTAGGCCTTGGTGTCTATTATGTAAGATAGGGGGAGGAGGATGCTATTGATCCCCTGTGTTGGTGTCTTAGGAGTGAGTGTGTGTGTGTGTGTGTGTATATCTGTGTCTTATCGTGCACGTTCCAAGATTTTTCGACAGTAAAACATCCAAATAAAGCAAAACACTAGCAAGATACCAACAAGCAAAACACAAAAACACAAAACCAACCTGGCAGACTGAAAAATATGTGCATGTGTGAGCACACACACCCTTTCACAACTTTTGTCTGTCAAGGAAAGTGCAGGAAAAGTTAAAATCCATGATGCAGGCTAGCAGTGGTTCCCCTGTTACCACTACGACTACTGGTGCACTGCCCATTTGGAACTGGTTGTTTGTTTGGCCTGTGGTAACGTTGGTTGCAGCTTTCTTTCTGAAACTGTAAATGTGCAGCTGGTTATTTAGCCACAGCAAGTAAAGACTGCTGGTCTCAGAACGCAGAATCCTGAACGTCAATATCAGTTGTTATTGCTGTTGTCGTCTTATCACAACCTGTTGTTGTGAACGTGCTGTTGTCATGATCAACAACATCACTGTAACCACTGCAGAGCGCTGGCCGCCTGTTTATTCAAAGTTTATATTGAACGAATCTGTATCCAAATCTCATCAAGTTCAACACTGCACCTTCTCTGGTGTGAAGCAGATAAGAAGAATGGTTCTTGAGATAAGCTTCTCACTGACAGACAAACTGAGATTACTGGAATTATTAGATAGATTCTCATGTATTTTTGATTCCTGAACATTTTTACATCTTTGTTTTGAACAGCAGGTTGGACCAAGCAAGACTGAGATTTAAAGACTCACCTAAATAACTAGATTAATAAACAAATACTGTTTCTATGCAGTTCAAATATGCATTCGGAAGGTAACTGCACAGTTGAGCTTAATTATGTATTGCTTTTATTAATTTTTTTACAATGCATGACAACATAATCCAGGAATATTAATGCATTAGTTATATGAATTCCCCTGAAAGGTCTTTGTCCATGCAGCGGATTAAATGTGGTACAATCACAGGCTCATGATCTGTACAGTTAATCTTTGGTAATTATGTTTTTTTTTGTCCCATGGAAGTTCTGGAGAAATATGTTAAGCCCCTCAGCAGGGACAACCTTCACAATACAACGTCTACAGATTTGTGTAAACACACAGAGAGCAGATTGAGGGACAGGAAGCCCTGACAAACAGATGGCTCCGTGCAAATAGGAACCAAATCAATCCAATCATTGTACGAGAGAAATGTCCTTCGGATGTGAACCTGAGAGAGATGTTTTATTTTGTAATGTGGAGCATGTAACATTTGACTTACATGTATCTTGATATTTTTACAAATTGAAGAAGACGGTGACCTCCAAACGCGTGTTGTGTGCAGTTTGCCTTTCGGTCACAGATGCACCCAGAAGTAATTAACTCATAATTTATTGGTTAAATGTGTTAAATAAGGCATTTTCGTGAATGAGCCATGAAAAGTCAAGAACAAGACTTTCTCTCACAAATTAATGCAAGTTATGCAAACTAATTTAATAAGACCTCTGGCTATTGTGGAAGCAGAATGGCTGGGGAATCAGAGAAAGAGAAATGATTTCCACTGCTGAGGAGTGACAGTGTGATACTTAGCAGCCTATGTAAATAACCCAGTTACTTATTAAATGTATCACTGAACTGCTGTGCCCACACATACATGGGAATATAACTCAATTACTACAGTAAAGTTTTCATAGCTTAATGCACTGATATAAAGTGCTAACATGTATATTAAACTTCGACTAAATGGGGTTATAATAAGAATACTTCAAGCCTCTGCACACACACGTGGGTGTTTTTAACTACTCTGGGTCATTAGACCTGGTCAGGTTGAAATCTGAAGTGGGAATTTATAATGTCACAAAATGAAGGGATCTAATATAACAATCCTAGTGCATGGCCTACTATGGCTAGTTCAATGGCAGGATGAAAGGTTGTTATGGGTCAACGGGTGGTTATGGGAGTGTTTGGGCATAAGATTCAAATAAGTCCATTCCCCGGAAGATGGATGGTTGCTTAATGGTTGATTTTCCAGATAGTGACAAAAAAAGGCAAACTTATCTTCTTGCACATGTACAGATGTCATCTATGTGTGTAACAATTAGAGTGTATGCACATTGTGTATCCACCTAGGTGCTCATAAGTATCTCAACAACGTGTCCTCAACATAACGCCAAAATGGATGGAAACATGACAACTGCGTCAGTGGGAAACTAGCAAAGACACGTGCTTGGCAGAGTTGTGCCAGGTGTGAAATATGGCCCAAAGTACAAGAATGATAACAGGTCAATAAGACATCATGTCCACATGGAGGAACAGGAGAGTGGAGCTGTCAATCAAACCCAATTTGTCCACTCCCACATAGTTCTGAGAAGAGTCAGAAAACACACATCTAAAGCCGTTAAGCTTCACAGCACATCACTAGTTAAACTAACAAACTCACAAGTTAAGGTGATAATAAAAATACTTAAAAAAAACATTGTGATTTAAACTCAGCCTCCTTTTCTCCATTGGTGAGTACAATGGAAAGAAAGAAACAACCCTCTACCTTATCCGTTATTTCCAGGACACCTTGTCATAGATGATAACCTTTACATCACCTACCACTGAGGCATATCAGCGTTTTAATAAACATCTCCTACATAATAAAACTGCAGTTTGCACAGCTACTTTAGACCTACATTAAAATGGTAGAACGAGTCAGATTGAAATGCTATTTAGAGCTGATTAGCTTTGCATTCAGGAGACATAGGCTGCGTTACAGCATTTCTCTAATTTAATTGACATAAAGTGTAAAAATTTCCTGTTTATGTAATCGAATGAGAAAAAAGGTTATGAAAAGACCGACACCCAAAAAACCTTGACCAGCAATACTTCATTTATTTCCTGAATTGGCTGACAGTTTTTGTGGAATTTAATATCGCCTGATTACTCACACTTGAGATCTTTGTGTATTTTGTTCCCAAAGCATCTCATTTAAAAAATAAAAGACATGAAAATCAGGGGAAGTAAGGGCTTAAAAAAAAATTAACCTGTCAAACTACAACTTGTGATAATCAGGCATGCTCTTTCAAAAACTAACAAATACTCTCATGGATTCTTGTGCCTGAGAATATTTTTTCTCTCTCTCACATCACTGATTTGTTTTTACCCACATGTGATAAATGGTAACATCCTCCTCTGACTATTTTCAGTGTTTTTTCAGAAGCAGCCAGAGGAAGATGAGACAAGAACTAATAAATGAAACTGAGAGCTGCTCTGACAGCTTCATCATATGCGGTACATTTTATGGGGCTTAATGATTTTAAGAACTTTGAACCCAGTTATAGCAATAAACAGTGCAAAGTTGTAAACAGCCAAACAACTACACACAGCCTCCTGGGGATTAATCTCTAATCAGGGCAATAATTACACGGGTTCCAAATGCGAAAACAAAATGTCCGTGGATCTTTGTTTGGCTCAGGTTGTCGACTGTACCATCCACACTTTCTGAAAAGATGACACTGTGACCGTATCTCTTAAGAAAAGTATTCCCATGTCAGCAGTTTGCTTTTCTTTCTCCAGGCCATTATTTCCTTCCTGCTCAAGGCCATGCTTAGACTGCCCACTTAGTGCTGAGATAAATGTTAAAGAGATCTTCGCAGGAATATCTGCAAAGCGCTTTCAGATAATTACTGATAATATTTGTCTTCAGTCATCTTATTTTCAAGATTGCTCTGAAGAAGAATGGGAAGGAAATGAATGAATGACAGTGAGAGAAAGATGCAGACAAACAAATTGAACTATTAATGCAGTTGCTGGCAAACAAAGCTACGTTTAACGCTTGGTATCATTCATCAGTCGTGTGATATCATTTGACTAATCTCCTGCCAGACGCTCTTTTAAGGTGCACTGCTTTTGAACAAAACTCATTTCCACAGACCTAAATGAAAGTCTATTACAAGATTGTTGGACTCTTATATGATGAAAATTAGGTTTTCAGTTTTTGCATAAATTACTCACCATCTTCGGTTTTGAAACAAGAAAATCAGGTTGTGGATTCTCACCATAACAAAACCAAACTGTCATTATCCTGAAGTGGTTTTTACACTGTGAAAACTTGTGTAACCGATATTGTGAGAAAAATAAGTGTCTTGTCATTAATGGCCGATGACCTGGTCCAGATTAATTCACATGTATCTAAACCCTTACATGGAACCGTATACAAGCACGTCTTATCTGGAAATATCGTAAATGTTGAAGCAGTTATTCTACAGCAAATTTTATACCGTGGAGACACATGAACAATTAATTTTCTTTGTAATTAGTTCGCCCTAAGTCACCATAATACTGTTGATAGGCAATCTTAGGTGGTGAAAGCTGTGGCTTTCCCTTGATGGAGCCACACACAAACTGTACATTGTGTACGAGACGCGTGTTCTGCATACATAGTAGAGCCTGACCGATTTATTGGTTGGCTGATTAAAATCTGCTGATATGAGCCTTTCACAGACACATCAGTGTTTATGTTTGTCGATATGCGCCAATACAAAAAACTTATTCCACTGAATAACCGATGCAGAAAATATTTGCACTGTTGCTTACATTGCGTCTCGAGCTCTGGGTGAAAACTGAAGAAAGAAGTCGTAAACACAAGCAGACAAATCTGAGTTTGTCTCTGTCAGGTGTCTGGACTCAGAGATGGGATGAGGAGTTGGGACATCCAGAGGGAGCTTGGCCAGTGGCTAGTTAAGGTGGTTTAGGCATCAAATCAGGATGCTCATGGGTTCCTTCCCTTGAAGCCTCATCTGGGTATGCCCAAACTGGGAGGAGACCCCAGGGTAGACCCAGAACTCACTGGTGGGATTTCATATCCCATTCTGCCTGGGAACGCCTTGGCAGGAAAGCATGGCTACCTTTCCGACTCAAGCTTGGACAAGTGGAAGACGACGGATGGACAGATGAATGGAGCTGAGGAACCTGAATGTTACTGTAAACACAGTATGTTGAAATGCATGAGAGAATACTCAGTATAGAACCATTGATTAAGATTAAGATACATTTATTTGTCCCAAACACATGCACAAGCACACTCATGCAATTGTAGGGAAATTTAACCTCTGCTTTTAACCCATCTGGTGCAGGACACACAGAGCAGTGGGCAGCCATGTACGGCGCCCGGGGAGCTGATGTTGGGGGAGTAAGGTGCCTTGCTCAGGGGCACTAGACAGGGTAGGGAGAATCCTCTTGGATTTTTGGACAGATCAATCCAGGTTCGTCTTTTTGTTGTTTCTCCGTGGAGTCAAACCAGAGACGAACCAGAGACCTTTTCATCCCATAGTCCAAGTTTCTGCCACTAGTCCACCGCCTCTCTCGCTTTAGAATGATTTCATCTGGATTTATTGAATGTAAAATCCTCTTTGATGCTTAAAATCACAGAGTTCAGGTTCCTGACACATTCCAACGGAACAGATTCGTATTTACAGGAACAACTGGGGTAAATAGAATAGCAGGTGACTGGAGATACATCACACAAACACACATTCCCTCTCTACTAACACCTGGGAAAAGCTTTTTAATCCCCTTTCTCTTCCTGCCAGTTCTTCAGTGGCAGCACTAGATTAGTTAAAGGCTCGAGAGCAGTCTTATAGTCAGATGAAGACAGTGACTCTCCGCCCTTTATCCAGCTTGCTTCAGTCAGCATTGGGATTCGAACTGGCAACCTTCCAGCGTATCCTACCCCAGGCTCTCTCTTTATCGCTGCACGTTATTTTTTACCTCTCTGATTCTTTTCTTCCCATCCGCCGGAAAGCCATTTTTACAGTGGCTCTCTCCGGGTGTGGATTCATACGCTGTGTGCATTTTTCAGTGGGAGAACATCAAATGTGCCCCCCCCCCCCTTGCGCTCTCCGCACCAAATGCACCTGGCTGAGGTTCTGTTATTTGTTTGTGTATGTTTTCATTTGTGACGGGGCCATCGGGCGATTTGAATGGGATCTTTGCATAGTGAATCGCCAGTCACGGGATATTACCGAGGTCAGCTGGGCGGGTGTGTGTGTGCATGTGTGTGTGTGTGCGTGTGTGTGTGCATGTGTGGGGGGGCATTGTGTGCGTATCAGAGCAGCATGATTTACTTGTTCAGTGCAAAGGCTTTTACGCCGCTGCAGGTGTGTGTTCTCAGCTTGATGCTTTTGATCTGCCACAGGTGTTTGAGAGGGTGGCTGTGTGTGTGTGTGTGTGTGTCTCTATGTGTGCCTTTGTGTATTTGTGCACACTTGTCTATGAATGGGGATTTATGCTATAGACTCGGAGCATAAAAGGCCCTTTTTGATCTCATCTAGAAATAGAAGTAGTGCACTGTATGAGTGTGTCTGGCCAGAGGTTCTTAGCTTAGTTCTTTGATCCAACCCAGAGTTATGCATACCTCAGTGGGAACCGAGCCAACAGTATGGAGATCTGGCTTGCAACACCGAAGTGTGTGTGTGTGTGTCTTTTTCTGCACAGGTATATGTGTGGAAAGCGTATGGCCAGAATCAGAAAGTGGTGGCCTGCATTTGTACTGCATGGATATGAGTGTGCTGTGCCAAATAACCCTGATGTTTTGCATGTTGGTATCTCCCTCATAAATAAAATGTCCAAACTCTGCTGCGTCTCCAGACTGATGGACAGTCCTGGGAGTCCGGTTTTGGCTCCTCCTTTTACTGTGCTTGTTATCCAGAATGGCCCGGGGAACATAATGACATTTTTGGATGGTTAAGTGATACACATTTAGAGGATAGGAGATAAAAGTCCCCAACATAAATCCCTCTCGAAGACATTTAAACTGAACCAAATCAATTTCCCATCCATTTCCTGTATATACACAGATGTGATATTGTCTCTGTTTGCCTCTATTCTGGGACTCGAACGTTCAGATTGACATCCTGTAAATAACTCATGACTCATTTCCGAGATAACATACCATGTTTATATTACAGAGTATCGTATCACAATATAGAATAGCACATTTTTACATTGATTATGAAAACATTCTCTTACAGAAACTTTCTATCAAGGCAAAGGGAGACATCTTGAAAACTAATGGTGGTTGTGATGGGATGTGAGTGCTGCAGTGTAGGTCTTAACCACCAGCTTCTCCATGTTAGTGGATGGGACATGGACTAAATGTGACTAGATGTGTCGTCATTCTTTATTTACAGTGTGTGGTTGTTAGATATGAGGTCACGTGGAGCAGATGGACGGATGAGAGAGGACTGCACAGACATGAACAGACGTAATCAAAACAAAGTCTGAGCTACTCAAGTCAAGATGGATGAAGTGAGTTCCTCAAAGCGAAAGACTGAGGATGTTGTCTTACTTCATCTCCCTCTCCAGTCGTTCCACATCCTTCTCTTTCTCCGTCCCGGCCTGTGTTGCATCTTTTGCTCCATTCGACCACTTACTTCTCTCCTCCACTCTCTGTAATTGGGAAGGGGAGGCGCACACACATTCATCTTATTAAGTACACACACACACGCAGACTCACACCCACACCCACACACACAGTTAGTAAACCTGTAGAAAAATGAATTTGTGTGTGTGTTGGTAGAATCACAAGACAATCTTTGGATTCACTTTATCTTATGAAAGTAGGAGCAGAACGAGGAATAAAAACTAAAAACAATTGAAAGTAAAATGGAAGCATTCGGGCGAAAGAGAGAAATTAATTATCTTGTTTTCTTCTTGATGCTCACCCTTCACTTCTGCCCTGTGCCGAGCTGCTGCAGACTCTGCACACACAAGTGAACAATGCAGGACACACACACTCACACAAAGAGACACACTCACACCCTCATTTATAATATAAGTACTGTGGTTGTGTGTGACTCAGCAAAATGTTTGTGGTCGTCAAAAACTATAAGGGTGGAAAAAAGGATAATAGATTAGAATTGATAAAAAGGACACAGTGATAAATTATGGTAAATCAAGCACATACAGGTATATATACAGTCCAGTCTGAAAGTATTAGGAAAGTTAAACATCTTTTGCTTTCCAGGCTCTGCGCTTCAGCACTTTCAATTTGAAGAAAAATAATGGATCCTCCACTGAAGTGCCAAGTCTCAGCTTTTATTTGAGTAGTTTTAGTACTTTATATCAATATTGAAATGTGTGGGAGATATATTCCTTTTAAAACACAGGGCCCTAACAGCAAGTGCTTCAAGGGATCGGGCACTTAAATACTAAATACTTCTGAGGAGAGAAAAGCAGCTGCATGTAGACAAATGTGAGATTACTGTGAGTTTTCCGTGAAGTCTTGTGGTTGAAGCAGAAAATCATTTGCTCGGTGAAGAAAAATACAAAATAGCACAAATAATCAATGCAAATTAACTAATGATTTCAGGCAATGATCTTCAGATTCATCAATGACGAAAACCAGACCTAATATGTTGTGTCTTGAAAAGCTGCTGTAGTTTGACAGTTCAGGAGTAGGCTCGTTGTCAGTGTTCTAATGGTACGTTGAATTAAATCTTTCATGGTGGCTCACTCTAGATTACACCATACATCTTATGCTGCTTAGACATGACAGTAAAATAATAATCTTTAATGAATTTTACATTTAATTATCCCCTCTTATGAAAAAAGGACATGGGATTTATTAAATGGATCACTTCAGAAACAAAAGGGTGTAAATGAGCCAAACGACTTGACAGGATCATTTTTTTAATAGATGATACCCCCGGAGTTCCAGGGAGAATTATTTTGTTCTCCAGTGGCAGTCTGCAGAGATTCCAAAGACGCTGCTGAATCCAATGTCTTTTAGTTGCAAGTCAAGACTTTTAAAAGTTTATAACATAGTAAATTTCAATATAAAGAAAGTTATCAGGCATAATCAGTTATGTTTTATGTTTACAGCCTCAGAAACAAGGGGAGCTTTTACATAATATTTAATTGAATACTTAATGATTTTTCCATAGATTCTATGAATATTGCGGCAGTTTAGGTCCTAAACTCCACCATCTTGTAGACGGATGGGACATGGAACAAACCGTTTCAGACATTTTTGTAGTTTTTATCACACTGATGTATGTTCGATTTTTCCTGTAAGTTTGATTGTTAGTTATTTGATGCTATAAAAAAACAAGTGAAACATCATGATTGAAAGCTGCGACTGACTCACAATTGTCAAACGTATAGTACGGTGTTAGTGGGACCTGGATATCGAAATGTGAATTGAACTGTGAATGGACATTATCCGCCTTGAGTTTCTGTAAGTCCATAATTTGGCTTCCATGCAGTAATTTTTAGGAGGGCCTGCTTTATGAGTCCGTGATTCTGGCCTCATTAAACTGTCTGTTGCTAATAAAGGGCGGCTGATGGGAGCTGATGTGATTGGTCCTCAGTGTTCTCTCCATCTACACCTGCTGATACTGCAGTTCTCCTATTAATCACACTGTCCTCCTGGTTCCACACCTCCACGTCGAGCTCTGCTCAAACAAGGCTGCTCCTGCAGTTTCACCACCGTGCTGGTAAAGAACTTGTTGACTCCTACACATTAACACTCATTTCACATTTTAGACCAACTTTAGACCAGAGTGTGATTACTGTTGGTATTTAAGCGTATGGCTGACTTGATTCGATAAGACGTGTTTTGAGGTCAGAGCTGAAGTACTGTGTAAAGCGTCTTGTTCACCTTCTCTCAAGGTCTAACAGTTCTTAGTACTTGTATATGATTGAATTCAGCTTATCTTGACTTCCATTAATTTGCAGACCACGGTTTCAGTTTCACAAAGACGCTACGACCATGATTATCCACAATGGGAGTATGTGCCTGGATCGCACAGTGTTTAGTTGGGCAGAGATTGTTTCTCCCCCAACAGAACTAGATAGACGTTGCAGTAGATGGCAGAAGTTAATTATCTTCCACACGCTCTCATGTGCATGAGAATGACAGGTCTGTTTGTGAGCTGAGTGTCACAGCAGCTCATCGACAGCAAAACAGAAACTACCAGCGTTCTGAGTTCTGCTCGCCTGCCAAGGTTGGTAAAAACTTCAAGGATTTTTTCAATGGTTTACTGATGCAGCAGGACTTTTCCTGGTGTTATCGATGGTCAGCTCGACTATGATCCTTCTATCACTTAGTTAGCAACCTACAAGGGAGAACAAATGCTGTGGAATATGCAGGGAAACGCTGGACGTCAGAGAGTCAATATATCAAAGCTTTTTTATAATCTTGTTTCACTTGCATCAGTGCAACACCATGATGGACTCAGATGATTGGCTTATTGGGGCGAAGGATGGGATATGGGTCATTAGGATTCTTTAAGTTACAGCTCCAGAGAGCAGCGAGAAGATATACAGCTATATTGATATGGTTCTTGGTAGTAAAACCACAAATGTGTCTTTTTATGGATATAACAACTTCGGGTAAAACACCAGTGGAGTGCAAAAATATCAGTTGCATAGAAAAACAGTCATTGCTGCTCAATAAAAGACATACAAACATTATTAGCTTTAGTTATTGATATTTTCCTCAGGAAAAACCCGTGATGGATATGTTGGCTGCCAGGCTACAGTCTGCAGAGTTAATTAAAACCTTCTGTTACTCTCAATAGAACAACCTTACCCTTCTTATTCAGCCAGTGTCCCAGTATTTGTCCTTTATATGCACGTATCAGTGGCTAACAGCTGGAGGAGAGGGCTGCATCTTATCTCTTCATATTCAGGTACGTCAGCTCCCCAGTGAGGAAAGTATTCAAATGAAAAACTTACCTCTTACCTGATAATGACAGCACAACACATAAAGATAACAACGACCAGCAGGTTGGTGTCAACAAAGAAACAAGCAAGATTCAGGATTAGCCGAAAGGAAAGCAGTCCTGCAGCCTCACATGGGAATCGAACATTTATATTACATCTAATGCACTGATTTGAGAGGAATATGCAAAGAAAATGAACATTAGATTAAAAGTTTAATCTTTTTTTAAAGCATTTTTTTTTTTAATCTCTTTTAAATTTTCTATTGAGGTATGGATTCTGATACCGGTGTTTATTCTGTAAATGTTAGATGTACTACATATTTTTCAAAGATGGATAACAACCCTGAGATTTCAGAGCCCTCGGGCGCAGGTCAGCAGTTAGCAAAATAAATAAAAAATACATCAATAATAAAACTGGTATGAACCAAACTGAGGCAAAAAAATATATATATCAAGGTCTGAACTGAAACGTTGATTTTTGGAGAATCATGAAACCTCTAGTTTTTCCTAAATTATATGTAAGCTAGACAGAAATTTCTCCTGCTCAGTTCTGGGCACAAATATCCTCTGTTTGCTTTGGCCTCGAGACCTTCTGGTGACAGTAGATATATGAACCTCACGGCAGGGCGGACTTGTGAGTGCACGGAAAACTGTTTTTGTGCTCCTACTTCACCTGTGCTACCACAAGAACTCTGACTCTCTCCATCCCTGACCTCGACGTTTGTTCGCTGCCATTTCCGTCACAGCTCTCTCTCTCTTTCTGGAATTCATGGCAACACCACTCACCTGCTCCGCCAATTTGTACCAATCTACGTTAAGTATGTCACACACGGATAAAACCATGCCTGACACGGAAACCACAATTTCTTACGCGAGCAGTGTAACATCTGTATTGTAGCAGTAATCTATAATAAAACCCTGTAATAACGTGATAGTGTTCTCTGAAAGGCACTGTGTGGGTTTTAGCTCCAATAATCCACTGTTCTAAATGTCAGTCCACGGCTCTAGGCAAACATTATGCTGATTACTGCGACCATCATTTCTAAACAGCTCCTCCTGCCCGGCAAACACACCTTGACTGGCCTTTGTGTGTGTGTGTGTTTGTGTGCGTTTAAGAGAGAGAGAGAGAGAGAGAGAGAGAGAGCATTTTAAGGCCTGGAATTTACTGTGCAGTCTAATTCTTGGCCAAATACTTAATTTTGTTCTTTCAGAGTCACTTTATGTGACATAGTGGCTTATTAGGACGTCAGCTTCTTGTCAAAAAGTGAACGCGTGGGCTGTGTGTGTGTGTTTGTGTGTTTGTGAGTCTTTGTGTAAACCATGTGTATCTGAGCATTTTTGTGCACCAGGAGTGTGGATAATTGCTGTGTGTCACTTGTTTGTGTATGTGAATGGGCTTTTAAATCACCTGCTTTCAACACGCTCAACACAATCACCGCTGAAAGAATTTCGGCACCTCTCTCTCTCTCTCTCTCTCTCTCTCTCTCTCTCTCTCTCTCTCTCTCTCTCTCTCTCTCTCTCTCTGTCTTTCCTTCTCCCCTCTGCCTTTTCCTTCGCCATCCACACCTCATGGTCTTCCTGTCCATTGCTCGTCTAAATCTATTGTGCTTGTATCATGGATGTATCAGGCTTGTATAATGACACAGCCGGGGCTCCTCCCCCCCCCCCCCCACTCACAATCTGCACACAACAGACATTAGACAAACCTACATTGTCATAAATGAAAAGACAGAGGGAGGGAGAGTTGGGTTTTGTTTGTGTGTTGCTGCTGCTGCTGCTGGAGGAACAACACTGTATATAATACAAGGTCAATTTAATTGTTCATTTCCTCATATTTCCCTGCAGCAATAACTCCACAACACAATGAGAAGAATATTGAGCTAACACAGTGTTCCAAAAAAAATTAAGAGAATTTATGAAAACAAAATTGCACTATTGCATTATTTAGATTGGCAACGAGAGAGAGAGAGAGAGAGAGAGAGAGAGAGAGAGATGCACATGTTGATATCGGGATGACGTTGAATTTGAGATATATTGTGCAGCTCTAATATAGATCCACGTAGGTGGAAAACCAGCTCTATTCTTTAGAAGTTTTCACATTTTTTTCTGCAGCACTAATCTTCTGTAACTGAATGGCATCTCTCATGAAGGTGCAAACACACAAAGCCCAGGGAATGACGTACACAATTCAAATGCTGGTTTTTGTGTTGACTGAACAGCAAGACACAAGTGTAAGTGGTCGGTGTTTTTTTCTTTCTCAGCCATTAATCTGTCAAAAAAATTGCACGGACACACACACACAAAGAAATGTGGTTTCACATATTAAAAGTGAGACAAAGGCTCAGTGCCTATATAACATATATATATACATTTATATTAAAGAGATATATATATATTTATATAATGTGATTTTCACTTCCAGTACTTTATAAATTTCAAGGAGCTTTCTCTCTGTCTGTCTCTCGTTCTTTCTCGTGCTCTCTCTCTCTCTCTCTCTCTTGGTCTGACTCTGTCTTTCCATGCTGTCACCCCCCCCCCCCCCTTCTCCACTCCTGGCGTCACATTACATTCAGTCTGCAGAAACTTTCATTTCTCCCACTCTCCTCTTGCTCTGTCACTTTCCATTCCCCCCCCTTTCTTCTGTCCCAATTTACTTCCCTTTGGTCTGACTTCTTGTTGCCCCTGTTTCCCTGCCTCACCATACATGGGGAGGTTGGGGGGGTGGTGGTGGTAACCCCCTTCCCATGGGGATATCCACTAACAGCACCCTTTGGCACCAGCTGTGTCTGAGGCCTGATGTATGTGTGCTATGTGTATTCTTGCATGGCTGAGGGTGACGGATTCCTTCCCTCACATGTGTGTGTGTGTGTGTGTGTGTGTGTGTGTGTGTGTGTGTGTGTGTGTGTGTGAGAGAGTGACAGTAAGTGAGTCGGAGAGGAGGGAGTTGGGTGCATGTGGTCGGTAACTCTATCTTGGACGACATGCAGCTAAAAGCATTAGGTTAGAACAACTGCCAGCCCTGGCAGCATCGGACTGGCTACGGGCATGGATAGAAGGACGACCAGGGTGTGGTGCCTTACAGCTGTGTGAGAATGTCCTTGTGTGTGTGTGTGTGTGTGTGTGTGTGTGCGCATGTGTGTAGCCCGTTCCATCAACGTCACTCGCTGTGTGAGCACTCAGTGATTACGGTAGCCCCAGAGTTGTTAATTTGTGTAATCAGCGTTTAATTGGCATTCAGGAAAACACATTAATCAGACCAGAATAAGTCTCCAGCTTCTTCATGCTGTCATTCATTAGTCGACTTCAATCAGCCAATCACGGCCGGACTGGGAGCCCGGCATCCTGGGTCGCAATCACAAGTTCCACCAAGTCGGCATTTTACTGGTCACCATTATAGCACTTAATGAGTCCAATCACTGAAGTGCACGAGCCTGTGTGTTTTCAGGAGTGTGCGATGTTTCAGCTGTCAACACACTTACTGTATCTCCAATGATTGGATGGGAAATATGGTTGGATGGTGTCTAGTGAATTGGCATGTGACAGCGACTACAGTGAGGTATGGTGACGGGTAATTACATCATCCACTGGCCCAATACTACTGTGAATGTTCCTCAACTTCTTTGTGTGTTTGTGTGTGTGTGTGTGTGTGTGTGTGTGTGTGTGTGTGTGTGTGTGCATATGAGGGTCTTAAAGATATAACACTCCGGAGTGTAGAAGCATGTGTGTTCAAGTGGGTATGTGCAGCACTTTTTCCATCTCATCCTCTGCAGACAGAACAGAGAGGTAAACAAATACAAAAGCAAAAGTTACATTTAGTTCGGTTCAGTTTTATTTGCATGGCTCCAAATCACAACATGTTTTATATTAAGGCACTTTGCAGCGTAAGGCTCAGACCTGTGTCACAGAGAGAAACAATCAGTTCTCATCATGAACACATGAAGGAGAGTGGAGAGAGACGGGTTTATATAATTGTTGTTTTTCTTGAAATGTTGTCGGATGTATATCCTTAGCTCCATTGAACTGTGACCTCAGCTCCTGGAGTTGTGGTTAATTGTTGTGGTTACATCCACTGATACAGCTACTGCAATTATACTACCCATCAGGCTTTATTGATCAGGTAAAGAACAAGTCTCTGGGCATTCTGATGAAAAGGGAGAAGAGGTTTTGTTATCTTTAAATGGCCTGTTCAGACTGAGGGAGCACTTTGAGACTATAGGATTTAGATCCGCCTGTTGTCCCAGCCAGAAACTCCAATCACAAAATAGGTCTCGCATTATCATTAACAGTGTTTCCCCTCGTGACGCCCAAGCATGATCTGACTGAGAGCACCAGTTTGTTTTACCATCAGCCAGAGATCAGTGCAGCACCTCAAACGGACCTCTCTGTGTACCACATCATTCTAGGGACGGCCCAGCACAGGGTTATTTGTCCTTTACATACGTTTTTTTTAAGTTTCTCTCCCTCTCTGAATGGACGGCCTGTTGGTGAAGCCATCTGGAGCACCAGGAGAAATCCTAAAATCATAAAGTCCTTTCTTACCTAGTGTTGTGCAATAGGAGTAGACTTGACGTTGGCTAATTATTAATAATCATGAAATATGATTATTAAAATAATAAAAGATTATTTATTAAAAATAATTAAAAATGATAAGGCCATAACTTATCGTAGAGGGGCACCACCCTGGTTTCCAGGGACCAACGATATCAAGCTATAATTATCAGTCTCATAATGATAAATGTCAAATTAATAATGTCAATATTTTAATATTAACGATTACTTAATAAACAGTGAAGGCTTCTAAGTTCGAGCACAGGCAATCATAATCCAGCTGTATTCACACACTTATGCACAAATAATCACAGACTACAGATACTTTAATTACAAAAGTATTTATTAAAAAGGGGAAATAAAGTTATAATGTTATTCAATGATTCATCATTTTAACAAGCTCCAATATTTCAAAGATAAACACAGCAGCAGCACTTATCACAATTCAGAAAATACATGTAAAACCTGCGGTCTACCTATGTATGTCTGTCTCTGTGTGTGTGTGTGTCTGTGTCAAAGTGTCTCTCTGTGTATGTGTGTCTATGTGTGTGTATGTGAAATAAAGTTAGTGTTATTTAATGATTTATCATTTTAACAAACTCCCATATTTCAAAGATAACAACAGCAGCTTATCACAATTTAGAACACGCATGTAACCTCTGGTCCATCTATGTGTCTCTGTGTGTGTGTATCTGTCTGTGTCTATCAATGTATGTGTGTGTGTGTGTGTGTGTGTGTGTGTGTGTGTGCGAGAGAGAGAGAAAAAGAAGGGGCGTGGCGATGACGCAGTCACGTAGTCAATCAATCATCAATCAATCAATCAAGTTTTATTTGTATAGCCCACATTCACAAATAACAATTCGTCTCATGGGGCTTTAACATTGTGTGACATCCTCTGTCCTTAACCCTCAACAAGAGTAAGGAAAAACTACTAAAAACCCTTTTCACAGGTAAAAATATGTAGAAACCTCAGAGAGAGCCACATGTGAGGGATCCCTCTCTTAGGACGGACAGAAGTGCAATAGATGTCAGGTGTAAGAAAACATCATCAGGATTTTTAGCAGCATCCATTAGGCTAAACATTTTTCAATACTATGTGTCAGGCAGTCCCGCTGCAATCACAGTCTCTGGCCAGCAGCAAGACCACGATCCAGCATCAGGATGGGATCCACTATAATCCACAGTCATTGTCCACCGCCGCCAGTTAGAATCCATTATCAGCTGCCGCCTCGGTCGTGGTCCCTCATCATCCGATGCCAACGCGACAAAGGATCCTCCATTACAACGACGATCAGCTGGCACGATACAGAATCCACCGAACTGGATCCACCATTGCGACCTCCGACACGCGATCCACAATCATAATCCATGGTGCGGCCACAGCTGTGGCCCTGCATCCGCGGGCGCTAAGGCACAGAAACTCCGGGAAAAGGGGTCAAGTTAGTAACATGTACTGATCAGATAAGAATTATCTTGATGTGATAAATATGGAGAAAAGGAAGGAGAAGCAGGAAAGAGAAGCTCCGTGTGTCTTGTGTCATAAATTCCCTGTGCGTCTTAGCATCATCAGGGGTTTTTGCCATTTAATCAAATTTGGAACATCGCACAAATTAGCTCTAACTATAAGCTTTATAAAAAAGGAAGGTTTTGAGTCTACTTTTAAACGAACAGAGCGTGTCTGCCTCCCTAACTGAAAGTGAGAGATTATTCCACAGCAGTGGGGCTTGATGGCTAAAAGCTCTGGCTCCTACTCTACTTTTAGAGACTTTAGGGACAACAAGTAAACCTGAGTTCTGGGATCGGAGTGCTCTAGTAGGTTGATATGGAACTAACATCTCTTTAAGGTAAAGAGGTGCCATAACATTAAGGGCCTTGAAGGTGAGGAGGAGAATTTTAAATTCTATTCTAGATTTAACAGGAAGCCAGTGTAGCGATGCTAATACTGGAGAAATGTGCTCTCTTTTCTTAGTTCTCGTCAGGACACGTGCTGCGGCATTTTGGACCAGCTGCAGAGTCTTTAACGACTTGCTGCTGGAGCCTGATAATAATGAATTACAATAGTCCAGTCTCGATGTAACAAAGGCGTGGACTAGTTTTTCTGCATCTTTTTGCGAAAGGACATGTCTGATTTTTGAGATATTACGCAAGTGGAAAAACGCGGTCCTAGAAATTACTTTTAAGTGACTATTAAAGGACAAATCAGGATCGAAGATCACTCCCAAGTTCCTGACTGTGTCATTGGAAGCAAGGGCAATGTCATCTAGCGCAGCTATATCATTAGATAATGTATCTCTAAGGTGTTTAGGGCCGAGTATTATATCCTCTGTTTTATCTGAGTTTAATAAGAGAAAATTGCGGGTCATCCAGGTTTTTATGTCCTTGAGACATGCTCGAAGTTTAGTTAATTGATTACTTTGATCAGGTTTTATTGACAAATATAACTGGGTGTCATCCGCATAACAGTGAAAATTTACCGAGTGTGTCCTGATAATGTTTCCTAGTGGAAGCATATATAATGAGAATAAAATTGGGCCGAGCACAGACCCCTGTGGGACACCATGGTTAACTTTGGTGCGCACCGATGACTCATCATTGATTTGAACGAATTGGGAGCGATCAGCAAAATAAGATTTAAACCAGTTTAAGGCCGTTCCTTTAATGTTAATTAACTGTTATAGTCTCTCTAATAAAATTTGATGGTCAATTGTGTCGAATGCTGCACTGAGATCTAACAGAACGAGGACAGACACAAGTCCCTGATCTGAAGCTATTAGAAGGTCATTAGTGACTTTTGCCAGGGCTGTCTCTGTGCTATGATTGGTTCTAAACCCAGACTGAAAGTCTTCATATATATTATTTTCCTGGAGAAACTCACACAGCTGATTGGCTACAACTTTTTCTAAGATTTTAGATAGGAAGGGGAGATTAGATATTGGCCTGTAATTTGCTAAAACCTCTGGGTCTAGGGTGGGTTTTTTGAGTAGGGGTTTGATTACAGCTATTTTAAAAGACTGTGGTACATAACCTGATGATAATGACAGATTGATTGTGTTAAGTAACGAATTATCTATTAGGGGCAGAATTTCTTTAAGTAATTTAGTTGGAATCGGATCTAAAATACAGGTTGTTGGTTTAGAACCTGAGACTATTTTGGTAAACTGATCACGGGTGATCAGAGAGAAGCTGTCTAAATAATGGGAAGGATTCTCAGCCGTTTCTGAGATCTCTATTGTTGGGAGGGTATTAGTGCCAATTGAGGGCAGGAGATGATTGATTTTATTTCTAATAGTTAGAATTTTATCATTAAAAAAGGTCATAAAGATATTGCAATTTAGGGATCGAGGAATACTGGGTTCGGTGGAGGTGTGACTCTCTGTCAGCCTGGCTACAGTGCTGAAGAGAAACCTGGGGTTGTTTTTATTCTCTTCTATTAGTTTTGAGTAATAGGCAGCTCTTGCTTTGTGGAGAGCCTTTTTATATTCTGTAACACTACTCTTCCAGTCTAGGAGATTTTCAACACTGTTGCTGGAGCGCCACTTCCTTTCTAATTTTCTTGATATTTGTTTCAACTCATGTGTCTTGGAATTATACCACGGAGCTAATTTACTATGTTTTACACATTTCTTTTTTAGAGGCGCTATTGAGTCTAATGTTAATCGTAATGAGTCTGCAGAGCTTTCTACGAGGTGGTCAATCTCAATAGAGCTCGGGTTTTTAAAGAATTTGTTGTTTATGTCGACGGATAATACGGGTTTAAATGTAATCGGAATTATTTCCTTAAATTTAGCTACAGCACTATCAGGTAGACATCTAGAAAATGAGTTTTTTATTAGTGGCATATATTCAGATAGTGAAAAATCGAAGGTTATTAAATTATGGTCTGATAGTACTGGATTGCGCGGAAGTACTGTTAAATGTTCAATTTTGACACCGTATGATAACACAAGGTCAAGTGTGTGGTTACAACAATGAGTAGGTTGATGCACACACTGACTAAAACCAATTGAGTCTAGTATTGAAATAAATGCTACGCTCAGGCTATCTTTATTATTGTCAACATGAATATTAAAGTCACCAACAATAATAATTTTATCTGTCTTTAGGACTAGGTTTGATAAAAACTCTGTTCAGTATAAGCCCCAGGAGCACGATAAACTACAGCAAATAAGATTGGCTGTTGGTGTTTCCTGGATTGACGTGGAAGATTAAGAACAAGACATTCAAATGAGTTGTAGCTAAATTTAGGTTTAGGATTAATTGATAGACTGGAGTTAAAAATAGCAGCAACTCCACCTCCTCGCCCGAGTTCCCTGGGAACGTGTGAATTTATATGACTGGGGGGAGTAGATTCATTCAAACTGACATATTCATCAGGATGCAGCCACGTCTCAGTAAGGGACAATAAATCTATATTGTAGTCTGAGACTAGTTCATTAACTAAAATAGCCTTTGAGGACAGTGATCTAATGTTTAAAAGACCACATTTGAAAGTCTTAGTTTCCTGTGTTGTTCCAGAGGTTGTGTTAATTTGTATAAGATTATTGTGAGTTCTCGCTCTGTTATTGTTTAATTTAAATAATTGAATCGGACGGTAGACAGAGACAGTCTCTATGCGGTTGGGTGACTGATCCAGAGGGAGCGCAGAGAAGTGTTTAGCACTGCAGCTCTGCTTCCTGGTCCCAACTCTGGGTTGTCATGTGATAGACTTAGTAATATTCTTAGATAAGAGAGCTGCTCCATCCCAAGTGGGATGAACGCCGTCTCTCCTAACAAGACCAGGTTTCCTCCAAAAAGTTTGCCAATTATCTATAAAGCCCACACCGTTTACAGGACACCACCTCGACAGCCAGCGGTTAAAAGAAAACATGCGACTAAACATGTCATCACCTGTAGTGTTAGGGAGAGGGCCAGAGAAAACTACTGTGTCCGACATCGTTTTAGCAAAAGCACACACAGACTCAACATTAACTTTAGTGACCTCCGACATACGAAGCCGGGAGTCGTTGCTGCCGACGTGAATTACGATTTTACTGTATTTACGTTTAGTTTTAGCCAGCAGCTTCAATTTGGATTGGATGTCGCCGGCTCTGGCCCCCGGAATACAATTGACTATGGCCGCTGGTGTCGCTAATCTCACGTTTCTGAGAACCGAGTCGCCAATAACCAGAGTTTGATTCTCAGCGGGTGCGTCGCTGAGTGGAGAAAATCTATTTGAGACGTGAGCTGGTGGGTCTTTAATCGTGGGCTTTCTATGGGTGGTACTATGCCCCCTCCGGACCGTCACCCAGCCACCCTGGGCTCCCGGCTGCCCGGGGCAAGTCGAGGGACTGCTAGCTGAAGCTAAGCTAGGTGGCTTCGCTGCGGCTAGCACGGGCCGGCTAACTATAGCTAACGGGGGTTCTAAGCTGAGGAGCCGAGCTTCTAAGTTGCTAAGCCTCGCCTCCATGTCTACCAACATACTACATTTATTACATTTACCACTACTGTTAATGGAGGCGGAGGAGTAAGTAAACATGAGACACTCGGAGCAGGAGAGAGCGGTGGAGCGAGAGGGAGAGAGAGAACACATCGCTGCTAAAACTATGAGTGTGAGATTTAAACAGAACACAGAATCACAAAGCACCAGAGAGGAGGGGCTGGTATGTGAGGGTCCTTAACTATATACCGGTGATTTTAGCCGTAGTAGAACAGAAAGACAGTTGTGTTTAGCGGAGGAGCTAATTCAGATAGTGACTACACCACCCGTGTCCCGTGGCAATAACAGGAAGTGACGAAATGACGCAGCACGCTTACCGTAAACACTGGAGAAGCACAACAATACAGCACAACAACCGTAGTGACATCACATCTAAGATGGAGGCCGATCATGATTCGTGGAATCAAGGCCTAAAAACTCTCAAAATGGCGGATTGACTACAAAACAAGATGGCGGAGCTGTTATGAATTTAGAGCCAGAATGGGAGGAGAGAGGGAGAGAAGGCGTGGCAATAATAGACTCAAGATGGTGGTTTAACTTAACGTTATCCAAAATGGAGAATATGTTAATGACCATGTGGCCTGAACTCACAATGGTGGTCGCCAGATGAATTACACAAAGGAAATTTCAGACAAAGAGAATTCTTATCTCTGCTTAGCTTTGGGGGGCCGAATGGTTTCCAGATGTGTTCAGCCTCTCTGAATATAGATTTAACTATGTTACATGAACTGTATTCTAAATACAGATCGGAAGTGTGTATAGGTCGGTTTAGAAGGAGAGAGAGAGAGAGAGAGAGAGAGAGAGAGAGAGAGAGAGAGAGAGAGAGAGAGAGAGAGAGAGAGAGAGAGAGGAAGAGAACAAACTCTTAAAAATACGCCTGAGATGAGTTAACAGTGGTTCACCCCTCAGCCCTCAAGCGAACGTTGTGGGCCGAGGTTCTGATCGGTGAAATCACTGCAGACTCACACAGACGTTAACAGTGCGGGCGGAGGCGCTTCTCGCGGCCCTATTCACTGTAACACAAAACATTGCCATCAAACCGGAAACCGGAAGTAGCGGCTCGGAGTAGTGGCCGGCTAAAACAATGGAGAAACACGGAGGTTCCACAAACAAAATACATTCAAGTATCAAAACAATACGCTACGTATTAAACTAACATCTGCCCAGACAGTTTAAGCCTCTCTTACTGTGACCGTGGTTTCGTGGGGTGCGTGCGCGTTCCGCGCGAATCTCCCGGAAGTCCAGTGAACAATATCTTGGCCTCTCAGGCGAGCTCCCATGAGCACCGCAGCTGGGCCGGACCGGAGCGGATCAGTCATGCTCCGTGACGGGATGAAGCTTGGTCTTCTTCTGCAGGGATGTGCGGCTGCGTGGAGCCGGTTGAAGATCGTGTGGAAAAAGAATAAAAAGTCTGTGTCTCACTCGTCCCGAGTGAGATTCCTGTTTTGTCTTTTCAAGTTAAAACAGCAAAAGTCTTTTCAAAATAAAACTTCGACTGAGCTAAAAGAAGAAATCAAATCAAATCAAATAAATTGAATTAAACAAACGTCTAATCGCCTCCTTAGTTACTGAGTCGTGTGGTCGGCCCCGGAAGGTCTGTTGCAACTTGAGTAGGGTGGAAAAGAGAGGACAAAGAGAGTCTCTTTAAAATACCGAGTTAACTAGTAAGACCCCTAGGGGTCTTGTTGTCGCTTGGGCATCTGAGTGAAAGAGAAAGGTTTCTGGGAGCTCAGCCTTTTTAAGTCATGTTCCAGGTGACTCCCCCCTGGGAGGAGGGGTCAGGGGTCAGTGTGGCCCCCGGCCAATTAACTATCAGAATTTGGCCCCAAGGGGCGGTTTACAGTGGGGGACCCAGGAAGTGATCTGCTGCCACATCGAGATAAGAGCTCCATGCTGGATTTTTAAATGTAAGGGGTCTCCCTAGGCAAGTCTCACGCTTTATGACTCATTGTTCTAAGTCAGATCACTGGGCCTTCCCCAACACTAGGTAGTTTCTGCTTTAGATGTGTGTGTGTGAGTGTGTGTGTTCCAGCTCTCTCTGTGTACCCGTCATCATTCAGTGTGTGTCTGAGAGAGTGCTGTGTGCATGCTGTGACTGGACCTTAACAGCCAATCACAGCAATCAACCCTCTCTGCAGTTACGGCCACAGATAGGATCTAATTCAGTGGAAAACACTGCAGGTCTTATTGTTAAGCAGAGCAAGCTGTGGATGAAAAAGGCTTTTTGTGAAGAGAGAAAGTTTTACTGCGCTGCAGGCTCAGACCCGCAAGAGGAAAATCATTGAGGGTTTTTTAGCAAAGCAATTTGATGTTTCAGGTTTCCATCAGGAGATGAAGAACACATCACAAGAACACACTGGTCCTTCCTGAAGCCTATAATTGGTCCTGGGATTGAATTGTCTAATTCAGAAAAGCTATTGTAAACATTTCTAAGGAGAATCTACGGTTAGGGCTTGAAGCATTCGATAACAAATATGAATGGGGTTGAATGATGGCGCTGACAAAAAAAATATTTTTTACGAGTCTCCAGAGGAGCCTCGGTAGAGACAAGCAGGATGTACTGTTATACAATAAATACCACTGAGACTCAGGGAAGACTCCTTTCTTCAGTTATACTGACGGCAGGATTACACTGGTAAATCCATGCAGGTGTTACAAACTGTGCAGAGGAACACGAAATGCAACATGACAGGAAACACCAGCCTCTCTGTCTTTGTCTCGGGCACTTTCCCTGCTGTTTGAACCTAATTTGTTTGTTTGGGTGGGTAAGTACAGCACGGTTTGTTGACTGCTAAAAACATAATTGAGTTGTGGCCGTGGAGGATGAAGCTGCATCTGGTTATCTTGTTATCTCGCAGGATTGAATATTTTCCTTGATGTCAGACACACGTTCTGATCTCTCCACAAACAACTGGCGCTCTGATTACACCGATGTGTGATATCCTGATGGCCCGGAATCATCAACAGCGTTATTATCCTGTAAAAATGCAAAGTCAGTTTGTTCTGTCGGAGAATAAACACGGGTATATCTGTTGGAGAGTAAATCGTATTATTCAGATTGAGAGTGAATCTCACCTCGTGTACAAAAACAAAATCAGCTCATGTTTTCGAAATGAGGCACCGCTGTGCTATCACTGTGAGATCATAGATTCTGTGGCTATGACATAAAAACAGGAACTTCTTTATTAGAATAATTAACCCTGAGAATCACTATTGGGAATATTGAGCTCCCTTTACCACAGTAAATTACAGTTTGATCCATAAATGTATAATATTTTCTCACACCACTCATTATGGCATAGACTCAGATGATTAGTTGAGCTTGAACTACATGTAATTTATCTATGTGTGTGCGTGTGTGTGTGTTGTGGCCTGCTTGTTAGCACCAATGCAAGAAGCAAGGTACACTTTTTAATTACAGCTCTCAGATAATTTAGAGGAGGAGAGGGAGAGCACGCAGGAGGGAGAGAGGGGAAGTCGTGGAGGAGGGTTAGTTTAATCTCACAGTTCGTTTCACCCATTGCTTTTGGTTTTATACTTCCTTTTAAAGACATAAATCACGGATCATCCCGGAGAAAGGCCGAGAGAGGGAGGAAGAGAGCGAGACCGAGAGAGAGCGAGAGAGCGAGCGAGTGTGTGAGATGAGCGGCAGTCGTTATATAATCATATAATCAGATTATAAGTACATTAGCCATCATTTCCCTCTCTGTGATAAGAGGTAAAAGCAGGAAGGAGTAAATTGGGGGGGGGCGACCAACCATCGATGTGAATAAACGAATTGGGTCACAGAAGCATGTGTGTGTGTGTGTCTGTTTGTGTGCGTGAATGTGTGATTATGCATCAAGTGAATAAATGTTTGTGTTTGTCTCTTAAGTACATCTGCTCTCAGTGACTTCACAGTGTTTACCAGCTGCTCGCAGTTGGAGCATCCATAAATATACAAATAACTCATGAATTCATTCATTTAGTCCCATGTACGTCTGGCTATCAAATCTTCATATTAAACTGCCGCCTGTGTCGACCTGTGTGTGTGCGGCTCTGCATAAATTAGGATGAATCAAGTGTTTACAGGAAGAAGGAAACTGGATAAATCCCGCTCTCTTAAAAAAAAAAAAAAAACAAGTGATGCAACTCAAATAAAACTTTATGCTGGATGTTTGGTAGAAAAGGAATAATACATGGAGAACTTTACTTTTCTTTCCGGGACACTAATTTCCTACTAAGGCAAACATTTCTGGGGATTTTTATCCACAGTTTTCCCAAAACAAGCATAACACGAACGCTGCAAATCAAAAAGTTGCCAGTTATTTATACACACACACAAATTATGTGTTATCCGTCGCTGGCTTTGACTTTCTTAGCGTCCTCCATCGGCCCATATGGGAAGTTTAAGTAATGGGAAAGAGAACGAAGAAGAAAGAGGGTCTTGTTTAATGGAAAAAACTTTTTTCCTTGATTTGTGCAGGAGCAAGAGGCTGATAGAAGAGTCAGGGGAGCTATAAGCAGAGGGGGGGGGGGGGGGGATGCTTTCTGTTGCAAACCAGTGGAGGCTGCAGGACTTTATAAATAGACACGGATATGCATCATCCACTCTGGGCTGTATTTAGGCCTTTTCATGTATGGTTGTTGGTAGAATTTTGATTGTTTTGGAAAACGGCGTAATTCAGACGGCTTTGTTTGTGTGTATGTTTAAATATATGTGTCGTCTTCATGGGAATAAAATCAAGTCTTCATAATGGATCAATGCATCTGAGAGGGCAGACATGTTTTAAGGTTGTAGTAGGTGAAAAGGATGATTTTCGAATGCAAGCTAATGACTCCTCAATGCATGGATGGATTTTCCCCAAACTGGATATGAACATTACTTGAGATTTCTAACTTTTACACCAGTAAACTCCCGAGCTAATGCTGAATCCTTCCCAACTTGCCAAGATGGTAAAAAATCGTAATGTGTGTTTTAATGTCCACTGAGGCTGCTAATGGTCAAAGTGAGTGTGACACAGTGTGTTTGGGGGAGAGAGAGGGAGAACAAAGCAAAGAGCACTCTCCTTCTTTGTGATGGCATTAGGTTCCAACTTTTGAAACTGATCTGTGGACCCTGTGATTTAGTTCGGATCAATAACTACAGCACCTGCGACACAAACTCTGTATATGCACACGCGGCTCTCTCTCTCTCTCTCTCTCTCATACGGGATCGGGGGGATTAATCTTTGGTAATTTGGGATCAAAGGGGAAACCGTCGCCTTTGATCTCCCTACTAATCGCCTACTGGGTGAGGGAAAGGTCAGGGTTAAGGTCAGGCTGTTTCTATGGTTAGGCACGCAATAGATATGGTTAAAGTTGGAGTAACACAATGTCCCCGGTCATGTCGAGTCATGGAGACAAGACTGTGTGTGTGGGTGTGTGTGTGTGTGCGTTGAGTGCATATGTGTGTTTTTATGTATGGAGCGAAGGGAATATCCATGTGAGTGCGTGTCTTCACACCCGGGCCACAAACAGGAGTGTTAAAACCTCTCTGGCACTTTCACTCCTCCTCTCCTCCATCTCTCGCTCTCTGCCACTCACTCCATCCTGGAGGACATGTTCTGAGACATTTACACCCTGGTTCTGTCCGTGTGATATTTCCTCCCTCCTGTTTCCCCCCCCACCCACCCTGGCCTCTGTTCTCTCTTCTCCAAACATGCTTTCAGACACCACGCACACCTCCTCCATCCCTTCACCTCCTCCGCTGTCCATTCCCCTCCTTCCCCTCCTCCCGGGTTCAGGTGTGTCTAATCAATGTCTGAGCTGTTGAATCCTCTCGATGCTGCGCTGTCGTGTCTGCGAGCATCTGTGTGTGAGCGTCCGTCTAATTGTGGTGCCCTCGTATTTAATACAGACTCGGAATGAAAAGAGGAGAAGTCAAGGTAAGAAAAGTAGAGGACAAAGAAGTGCTGGGGATGGATTTGTGTGCGTGGTTATTAATTTACCAGAAAGTATCTTGTGAAAACACAATGTTTCTCAGCATTGGTTTATCCTGGTTTTATAAAATCTGATTCTGCTGGACTCAAATAAAGTTCTTTAGCAGAAGCGTCATATTTCCAAGGTTTATTTGTCAAGAACTGAATAGAAAATGACCACAAACAGTCGTAGAGCATAAATTGTACACTAGAATTTTGCCAACAGGATGTTTACCTGGCTGTAACGTTGTCATCCATCCATGTTTGGTATTTTTCGAGCACATTTCATTATTTATATATGAGGTTTGTGGCTTTAAACATGGTCTTCACCCTACAGGTATTTCAGCCCTGTGTGCTTTGTAAGTAGCATTAGCTGCTGGCAACACTCCCCTTACTCTGCAATGTTTTCCATTAATTACCCAGACGGTGGCAGCTCGCCACTGTTTAATTTGTTCTGCTACAGTTTCAAAATCAAATTAAACCAATTTGGACGGGACACGGGAAGCACCGTGAGAAATCCTGCCAAAGAATATCCATAACGTGTTTACCGTCCTCGAAGGCAGAACTCAACATAACTCTGGTAGTTTTCACTTTAGCTGTGTGACATGTTCAGTGGTTCACATGCAATTTGTTTGAATGTATTTCAGTTACCCCACTAGGGACAGGACTTGTGCACCATGCTCTTACATGTGGAGGCAACTACAGTAATTGCATTGATTGGCAAATGCCCCCAAAACACAAAACTAACTAGAAAAAATGTAAGTTCGAGAAAGTAAAGACTTCATATTTGGCCTATAGTCCAGGCAAAGTAGCGTTTTACGACCGACTAATTGTAAAATATTTTTTTTCAGCATAGATCATTTCTATGAGGTGTCCAGAACAACATACTAAAAGTCCTAAGAAATCCTAGTTGAGGAAATATGTTTAATTCTCATCAATCCGAGATGTTTTTGTCATACATATGAATGGTGTTTCTGCCTATGCAAATTAGGACATATTCAATAAGTGGAGAGCTCATGTACATATTCAAATTCCTTTCAAAAGAAACTTGTAATACAAAAAAAGTTACTTTTCATGTATACTTTAACTATGCAAAGTTTTATTGTGGTAGGAGTAAAGGAACAAATTAAGCCTATTAGGATGTATTTTGGGCATATTCGATTAGTGTATAGCTCATTTGCAAATTCATTTTCAAAGAAACTTGTAATACAAAAAATGTTACGTTTCATGGCTTTCATTGTGTAAAGTTTCATTTTGATAGAAGTAAAGGAAAAAATAGCCCCTTTGGGGTGTATTGTTGCCGGGCCTTATTGGCACACATGGATGAGAATGAAACATATTTCCTCAACTATGATTTCTTAGGACTTTTAGTATGTTGTTCTGGACACCTCATAGAAATAATCTATGCTTAAAAAAATTATTTTATGATTACTTCTATTTTTGTCTCCAAAATGGGTTACTTTGCCTGGACTACTAATAAGAAGGAGAGTGAAGTGATGTCCTCCATTAGATGAAGATGTAGAAAGGCTTCATGGAGTTTGTGACAGCAGAGCAGCAGTGACTCGGCTGAAGGCTGTTCAGGGTTTAGAGGTTCTGGACTAATAGCTGGTTTCTAGTCTACTTAGCTCAGTCAATGACAAGGTCGTCTGAGGCCTCGGCCATCACTTCCTCTCTCCCTCATACTAATCCAAGAACTTTAAACTGATTTATTAATCTCTCTCTCATTCCCAACTCTCTCTCTCTCTGTCTCTCTCTCTCTGTGTGTATGTGCACATGTGTGTACGCACCCTAAAGGCCCGGGGCAGAGTACAAGCTCATATGTGCTTAACTCTGGTCTCAGTTAAACTCCACTGGATTAGCCCCCTGTCCTCTCCTCTCGCCACCCTTTTACCCCCCCCCACCACCCCCCCATCTCCTCCGTCCAAACATCTCCTCCTCTCTGAGGACACATCTGTCTCCGCTGCCATTTGTATGTATTTATTCACACTTACTGCAGCAAACAGATTCCTCTCTCTCTTCCTCTCCACCAGTGGTTTCCCTCTTCTCTTTCTCCTCTTCTCTCTCCCACTCTCCAACTCTCTCTCTCTTTCTCTCTCTCTCTCCAACATATGGCAGTGTGATATCCACAGCCGCAAGCCTCTAATTTATTTAGCTAACGATCTCCACCACCTCCCTGAATGCAGAATGAAGGTCTAGTCTCTCCCTCTTTCCTCACTGCCTTCTCTCTGTCTGCCTCCCTCTCTTTTTTACGCTGTCTAACGCTGTCTGCTTCACCTGTTGTTCCATGCGTGTAAACGAGCACGCACACATACACATACACACACACACACACACACATACACACACACACAGGCACACACTCTCTCTCTCTTGTTTAATCTAATTAAGCAGGAACATGTTTTGTCAAGCAGGCTGTAAATACTGAGACTGTATTAGTGGAATGAAATTAGAAGCTGCTCTGTGTGTGTGAGTGTGTAGATGTGTGTGTATGCGTGTGTGTATTTTGTCTCTATATATTTGTTTTTACTAAAGAATGTATGCATGTGTGCATGCACAGATTTCTGTTAAGCTGAATGTGTCGGATGTTAATTGCTACAGGGTTTTGTGCTGGTTGCATGACTCAACTAATGAATCCAATATCATATTTTTGCACCCTGTGTACAAGCATGTTTATAAAACGCATGTGTGTTAATGAGCAAAGATGCTCAGCAGTATGTCGGGCTAATATGAAAGGATCAGAGCAGATTTTTGGTTTTTGTCTCTCTGCTCGACTGCTTTCCCTGCAATCTGTCGCTCCTTCTCACATCGTCTCTCACATTCATAACTTCACACACGTAACCGTCTTCTGCCGCCGCCACTTCTCACTTTAATCCCTCGAATCCACATATTGGTCGGATAGCTTCATTAGAACCAGGCTGATTTCCAGCTCCTCTCCCGAAGAGGTCAGAGACAAGTTTGGGCCCGAGTGACGGAGAGCTGGCCCCCTCTCCAGTAGCTATAGCAACAGAGTCACCCTTGGACCAGCTGGTGAATCTGTGTAGGGATGGGGATTGGTTGTTAGTGTCAGTTTGGATCACATCAAATTATAGTGGACTGCAAGTTCCATTAGTCATTATATTCACCAGATTACTGATGATGCTCTCCTGGGAGCTGTTAAAGAATTATTAGAGCCTGTATTTGTATGGAAGTGTCATTGAGTATATTGGTTAGACTCTTTCTCCTCTTCTTTGTGTGTGTGTGTGTGTGTGTGTCTGTGTGTGTCTAAGTAGGCCAGTGAAGCAGTTTAGTTTGAGTCCAGCTCCTAAGAGGCAGCTTAATAAATTGCTTTTTCCCTGCATCAAATCAGGGGAGAGATATGTGATTGGGAACTATTTTCTCGAATGTGTGAGAGTTGGGTTGTGAGAGGTGTGCATGCATTTACTTGTGTGTGTGCGTGTGTGTTCTTTTGCGTCAGCCGCAGAATTGAATTGTATTCAGCCTGTTTTTTTTATTCCCCAGACCAAAAAAAAACGAGTTAGGTGTATAAAATATAAATATAAAGCTTCCCTGTAAAAGGCGAGTGCCAAAGCAGAGCTTCTCTCACTTTCCCGCGTCGTATTCGTCTTTTCACGAACCCCCTGTGCAGTGGGATGAAGCATAATGTTTTGTTTGGCTCTAGCTCCTTCTCCTGCCTTTAAGTGACATTTATATCCATGTCTCTAAATGAGGGAAAGTGTCTGTGCATGTGTGTTTGTGTGTTTGTTTCAGTGAGAGTGTAGCAAAAGTCCGAGAGAGACAAAGTAATCAGCTAAGTGTCCAACTCCAAGTTCAACCTGCGATCATTTTAATTTGTTTATTCCAACCAGGCTGCGTTTACTTTTGCTCAAGTTAGAATTCCTGCACATTTGTGCTGCACCAGACGTGTGTGTGTGCTAATTTGCGTTACCTCTAAAGGAGTGTGTGTGTTATCTATCTCCTGATGTGTATTTCTATTCAAATGCATGTGTATTTATCTGCAAATCTGAGTTGCAGAGTTCATTAGCTGTAACAGTAACACCAGACTTTATTGTTTGCTCTGCGATAGTGAACGCTTTTATTGGAAGACTAATTAGCAGTATAGATAGCGAGTGTGTATTTGTGTGTGTGTGTGCTTTAAAGTCTTAGAGTTATAGTGTATTTATTACCCAATGTAACTGAATGACAGTCACATTCCCTTAACCATTGTTCTCAGTGAAGATTGTTTTCACTGGCTTCTATTCTTATTGTTTGTGCTGGTGTGCATATGCCAGCGCTCCCCGAGGGTGTGTGTGTGTGTGCGTGTGGATTTGTGTTGTGTGTGTGTGTGTGTGAAAGTCAGAATGTGGGGCAGATGCAGATCAATGCATTTATTAGCAGTTATATTGATCTAGGGCTCTGTTAAGCTCGCTAAACGCTGATCAAAAAGTCCTCTGATATGTTACGGGCTCATAACCCCCCCCCATCCCCAATGCGTTTACTGTCTCCATCGTTCTTCTTACTATCGCCGGGAACCGGGCTGAAATGTGAAACTCGAATCTTCTAACACCGCTCGTATGATATTACTGCAGGCAGCTGAAATATTATATCAGTACAATAGGTTTTCCAATAATCCAGTGATACAGGGCATTCTTTTCAATTTATTTCAGACAAGGCTTGTTGCAGCGTTGACTCAAAAAGTTGCTGGAAGTTATTTTGAGTTACAGCGCCCACTGATATGCACAGTTTTCGGTGTTCTTCCTGTCAAAGGCACATACACATGCAAACACACATACAAACACACACAAATAAACGCACACACACACACACACACACACTGCCTAACCTCTGGCCAGGGTCCCATCAAAGGTATTAAGGGGTCTTAAGAGGCAGAATTCACTAATGACTTCCTTTATCTCCTACACACAGCTTTAGACCAGATCACTGAGGCTGTACACACGCACACACACACCGGGATACACACACACAAACACACACTCGCAGTATGAGGCACTAAAGCTGTATTTATTTTTTAGCAACACATCTGATTACCCTAATGGCCTCTCTAATAACCCTTTCATACCAGACCTGAGAAGATGTGCTAAAGGTCTCCTCCTCATTTGACATGCGTTGTGGCCTTGTGGTTTCCACCGCTCTCCCTAAGCTTTTTGTTTTGATTTACCCAACCCGACGTTCATCTTAAAGGTAGAGAGGGACAAGTGAAACAGAAGACAGATGTGCAGAAACACAAAGAGCATTGGGGATTTGGGGGAAGCAGCCCAGGCTTCTGTTTTAAGCAGCTAAGGCAGGATTTGCAGTAAATAAGTCAGGTTGGAAGATGGGACTAAAAGATAGGGAGAGAGAAGTAGTGACAGATTTGGGTGGATGAAGGAATGAGGGAAGTTAAGCCTGGTTGCTCATCTAGGGAGCTCTAAATACAAACACACACACACACACACACAAACACACACAGTGGTATTTGGATGCATGCAGTGAGGATTCCTGGACATTTAATATACAACCCCTTGGACTTGGTTAGTGATTTGTAGCCACCCAGCTTCATATGTTCTTTGTTAACCTCCCACCTCCGCTCTCCAGGGACAATTCCCCCCCCTGCTCGGGCAAATTGCTCTGCCAGCTCCCTGCTTTGAGCCCTGTCACCACATGCCACTACGGGGGCTTAGATCAGACAGACCATCTGGCTTCATATCACATATACACACTCCTCTGTGTACGGGCTGGACCATCAATATCTCTTCATCACAGAGGAGACAAGCTGAAGTATGTGTGAGTTTGGAGAGTGTTTGCAGGTCTGTCTCGACGTGGCGTGGACACCTGCTCTCAGAGTTTTACACTCTTCATCAAACCACAAACAGCCTCCTGTGTCAGGAAGTCTCTCGTGCTGCTTCTCACTTCACTTTTCCTCCTTTTCCCTCCCGGCTCTCTGCCAGTTGTTTGAGCACATTTCTAGTTTTGCAGTTTTGGGTTCAGGCAGAAAATGTTCCAATCACTCGTCAAATGTGAGCAATCTGTATCCTGCTTTCTGTGTCAGGACTCCTCTATGATTGCTCGTCTCTGTCTTTGTGCCGGAGGGGGTCGTGATAACTCTAATGTTGCCGCCTAACTTGTGACTGATGAAAAGAGAATATCAGTTGTTTCCTACACCTGTGTAAGCTCCACTTGGGCAGCCTGGTCAGGTAGAGTAAGACCTGCCAAGGTAAAACAAAATCCATCAGCTTCAATTTGAGTTCATCTACATAGAACAGCTCGTTTCACTCCTTTTAAAGCAAAATTTACCTTCACGTGTCTGAGTTGTGTGCATTGTAGAGTGAGGTTTCTCTGTGTCTGTTTAACTAACCTCCACCCAGAGCCTGTGTGTGAGGGGTGAATGTCAGATTGTAAGTCTGCATGTGAGCAGGGGACCACAGGTTACACTCTGCATGTGCATTGTTCACACACCACCCACAACCACCAGTAAATTGTCAACCTGTGGGAAACAGGAGCTTTCCATTGGTGGAGTCCAGCGCTCATCAGCATGCACATTTGTTACCACTGCAAACGAGGTTATGTTTTCACCCCTTGAATTTGTTTTAATGGCTATAGCATTTGGCAATATCTACAAAAATGCATTTCCACAAAACTTTGTAGAAGAATGGGTCATGGGCCACGAATGAATCAATGAAATTCTGTTATGAATCCACACACGACTTTCACCAATTTCCAATTTAAAAATAAATCTGGCATTTTTAGGGGATTGAAACCTACGAATGTTAATTTTTGGTGCAGAAACAAATCAAATTGTATCATGTATTTACCAAGACTTCATCCATGACCCATGCTGCTGCATATCGACAGCTGTGTTTTCTAACAAGAGCCTGAAACGTATTAACTCAAGCTTCTCTGACCACACATGAACATTTGAAAAGTGTCTGTTCCTTCGGTGAATGTGTCCGGCCACAGCTGCATGTAATTAAAGTGACAGTGGGTTCACAGCAAATCTTTAGACAGTGTTCAACCTTAATTTTCCACTCAAGCAATCATAGGCATTATTGCTGGGATAATTAGGTGAGAGTAATTGATTAGGCAGTTGAGAGAAAATGAATCACTGGTGATTTTTAGGGAAATCGTTTGCCGCTTCTTTGTTTTTATATCTCTCTTCTAAATTTAAAATCGGGCAATTTGAATCAAGCAAGCTAAATTTCACATTATGCTCAGAGAGCCTGTGATGCGAATGTGTAAAAAAAGTCCTTCTACTCCTGCAACTATCTTGAGCTATATCTGTGTAATATCTTAAGTAATGTAAGTTTAATGTGTTCATTCTAACGAGTGCTGCTAAGATTATTGTCTTTTGTCCGAGACCGACTTAAGAGCAATGTGACGGAGAAAGAGTGAGAATATAATTAAAACTGTGTGCTGGTTTTTCTCTGGTTATACAAAGCCATAGCTCTGTATTCAGTTGGCATAAACTGTGGCAGAGCAAGTGCAAAAATTAGCCACAATTGAAGTCCTGAGAGCTGGAAACACAGTGGATCTGTGGCGGTCCAGCAGGGTCAGGAAGGCAAAACCTAATTAGATGTTGGCTGAATGTAGCACGGGCAGCTCGGTGTTTAGGCTGCCTCAGCATCCTTCACAGTCATTATGAACTCACCAAGAGAGACCAGCTGCTATGGCCGACACTTCTGCAATAGTCTCGCTCTGTGTGTGTGTGTCTGCGTTCAGAGATGGTCTCTAAATGCTGGAGTGAGAGTTTGAGAGACCTCGGCTAGTTACGCGCCCACCCTGACATCCCTGTGATGGGAAATTGAAAACTGTGATCCGGTGTCCTCTGCCTTTTCTCTCTGTCTCTCTCTTTCTCTCTCTATCTGTCCGTCTCTCGGAACCTGACACATATCTTGATGAGACAATGGAAAAGAACACACACACACACACACTTGTAAGCTCAAGTACTCACACAGAAAAACGCTATTTTTCAATCTTTCTCCAGCAGACTAGGTCCAGCACTCGCAGCCCTAGGGAGCTCATTCATGGCTTTAAACCTGCACTGATTTGTGTGTGTCTGTGTGTTTCATTGAGTCTGCATCTTTGTGTTTCTGTTTCCGTGTGTGTGTGTGTGTGTGTGCGCACTCCAGGGGGACTGCTATCTGATCCATTGAGATGAATGGCCTGTCTGTAGCTCCTCTATACAGCTGACACTATCAAATAGCCGCTGCCTTTCCCTCTCTTTTACTCTCTCGCTCGGCTTTCCCTCGCCCGTCCCCTTTGCCCACCGGTCTCCTCTTGCCCCATCGCACCCCTCATTTGCTGTTTACAAGCAGAGCGAGGGATGACTGGCATTTCTATTTTTGCAAGAGAGAGGAGCAACAAAGATCGAGAAGATAGGAAAAATAGAACAGAGGGAAGAGGCAGAGAGATTCAAAGACAGAGAGGTGGAGGAGGCCTCTCTGTCTGCCAGCATCTGTTGCTGCAGAGCAGAAAAAGGAAGGTGTGTGTCTGTGTGTGTGTGTGTGTGTGTGTGTGTGTGTGTGTGTGTGTGTGTGTGTGTGTGTGTGTGTGTGTGTGTGTGTGTGTGTGTGTGTGTGTGTGTGTGTGTGTGTGTGTGTGTGTGTGTGACAGGGAAAGTGCGATGGTCAGGATTAATTCAGACAGACCATTTGATGCCTGAGTGATTCTAGTCTCCCTGTTTCTTCTACTAATTTCTTAGTCCTTCTGATCCGCCTTCACCTCCTCTCTCTTTACCTGTCTCTCTCCATTTATCAGCCATCCCGACTATTGCATCTTTATTATCAGCTTGATGACTTTGTTTTTACAGTCAGCTGTTGACACGTTGTCTAGGAGTTAAGATATTTGGCTTGTCAGGGTGAGAGAAACCAGTCAGAAAGAACCTGAGGAATCGTTTTTTTCAACTTTACCAGCTTTTATATTTTTTTCCTAAAAATCCCACTTAACTCAGAAAGATTGAGCACAAACATGATTCACTATTTATAACTGAGGGCAACGTGTAAACAAAACTTGAAGGAGTTGAACTTTCTCTGACTGATGGAGCTCATGGAGAAACACACAAAAGTAAATTCACCACATTTAACTGGTATCAGGTACTTCGAGTTCAGTTTCAAACACATAGACTGTATTTAAAGATGGACGACATCATGGTTACCCAAAAGTGAAGCCTTTAAAAAAGTGTCTTGATCACCCCCTGGTGGCTGGCTGCAAATGACACCATTGCGCAAAATGGAAGCGTTCTCTCTGGATAGTGGTGGGACGTGGAGACGACTTGTCCATCTTTACCTACAGTCTCTACTTTAGGTCAGTGTTAAACCAGGAACCTTTTATTTCAAGTTCAGGGTTAAACCAGGTACTGGGTATTTTAATTCCAATGTTCAATTAGCCTTTAACTGCTGGAAGGAGCTGTGTCAGTATTTTAGAAACTGTACTTTAATGAGGCTGGCATTCAGGTCCGGACTCTAATAGTCCTGTGTCTGTTCCCCGGCAGCTGAATGTGGTCGAGCTCAGTTCAATCATCGGTTTCTGTTTCCCCACAGTGATTCAACATTGTGCTGTCTCCAGTCTCAGTCCTGTATGCGGAGTTGGAGGCTATGCCTCATTAGAAAACATTAGCAGCTCAACTGGGCAATAATAACAGCTCCATAAATCACACTGTTCCAGCATATAGGTCTTACTAGTATTATGGGCCGTTACAGTTTCTATTCCACAGGTAACAGTGCAGGTCGGTATACTGGTCAATCCACTGCTGTTAGCAGCAGACGGGCGATGGTGCAATTGTTGGTGATGGATTCCTTTCTTCATGTTTACTGCCTCCATGTTCCAGCAGCTCTCTTGCGGCTGTGGGCTGTTTTCCAAACATCATTGCCTCTGAATGAGACTCAGGATTACTCACAGTAACAGTACAGTATCGTTCCCAGCTCAACTTTGTTGGCAGATTGTAAATGAATAGAACATCTATTTTGAGACTAAATGTTTTGTATCGATTTAATTAGAGAGCAACTTAAAACCCTTTTCATGAGTGTGTGTGTGTGTAGGAGTACTGCACTGTACTGGTGATAATCTGTGGTGCTGTACTGGGACTTGTATTCCTTCTCTTCTTTTGATTATCAGACACTAATCCACTTTCCGTCTTGTGCTCTCTCCTCCTTCTCTGTCCTCTCTTTCTCTCTCTGCTGCTTTTTTGCAGAATAATACTCGGGGGACGCTGTCCGTACGATTCCACCTTTGTCTCTCGTACAGCTTCTATTCTACTTGATCATTTCATTGCCTATTATTTTAGTGTTCAGTGTCTTCACGCCTCGGCTGCTCCAGTCATTTCTTCTCATATTCCCCATCTGAAATGAATGAAGAAACAATTGCTGCTTTGTGTTTCTGTTCTCTAGTTGCTCAATTATTATTCTGGCTGTGCGTTTGCTTTATTGAGAAGCTGGGTGTTCCTCTGACAGGCCCCTTATTAGATGTTTACCTGTAGTGTCCTAATTAATCATTCACAATGCAGCTTGTGTCTTTAATTAAGCTCACACTCAGATGCTGCTGTCACAGTCGAGCTTTTCTGAGGGTTTTAAAAAAGAGGCAGAAAAGCGTCTCTGCTTCGATCCACTCTGCAGTTGACAGGTAATTTATGAGAGAGAGGAGGAGGGGGCTACTCTGACACAGACCTGGCGTCAGCAGACACACACACACACACACACACACACACACACACACACACACACACACACACACACACACACACACACACACGCACACACACACAGACACAGACAAATCATCACCTTGTCTGTGTAACTGATGTTTCTGTTCAGAGGTCAATGACCAATACCTGACCTTTCCTGATACCTCAGATTACGTGTGTGTGTGTCCGTGTGTGTGTGTGTGCGCTGCTGTGTGTGTGTGTTTGTGTGTGCTGCTGTCTGTGCTGGGAAAGGGTAATCAGTTTCCGTGTCGGGGTGATTTAATCTGTCGGTCACGTGCACAGGATGGATTCATCACAGGACAGCTAGATCACTGTCACATACATACACAGAGGAGGTGATTTATCTGGGGTTAAATGATTGGTCAGATGGCAGAGCGGTGGCATTGACCCTGAGGTCACCGTGGCGACTGCCCTCCTCCTGCCGTCTTTGTCTGTCTGATAGTGCTCTGTCATTTCACATCAGTCTGGACTCACACCTCCACTGTTTCCATGTTGCAACACAGTTTAAATCATTGTCCAACAAGTGGGAGAACTAGGTTGTGTTGTTGAACTATTGAAAGCACGATCTTTTGATTATAGACTTTACGTAAAGATACACAACATGTCTCCAGGTCCTTCTGACGTACAAAAATAACGCCAAAATTGTGTGCCGCCATCTTGCATTATTGTTGTCATTGGGTTCACTCACCAATCATGAGTCAGTCTCTCACATGAAAGTCTGATTGAATGAGGCCAGGAGCTAAAACTGTTTCGTTGGACACTGTTCTTGTATCTTGTTTTTCTATCGTGAGTTGTTGTGCAGCGCGTGTGTGTGTGTTTTGGTGTGTTTATGTCTCTCGACTCATGTTGCTCTCTGAGTAGTGCAGAGCCCAGACTGTGTGTATGCATCTTTTTGTAGCCTGCGCATCTATTGTGTTTTGAGTATATGCTAATGTCTTTATCTCACTGCATCCAATCCGGTTCTTCTGAACTGAAACATTGAGATATTTATTTTTGGCTTATGTTGTGTGCTAGCATGTGTGTGTTGTGTGTGATGTGTGTGTATGTGTGTGTAAATGTGCATGTTTGTGTGCAGAGCAAAGTGTTTCAACCGAGAGATGGAGGCCTTAAGTCAAAATGATAGTGGATTAAAATAACAGTCTTTGTCTCACCGCATTTTATGGAAAGACCCTCAATGTGAATTTGTTTAGTGCTTTTTCTGTCGCACACTTTCCTTCTTTCACCGCACACACACACACACACACTTTTAGTTTGAAACACACACTCAACCTGACCCAAAAAGCAGAGGATAAGAAGCGAGGGATCGAGAGGAAGTGAAAAGCCAAATCAGTGTGGATGTGAAGCCGTTTAAGACTCTTTAGTTCTTTACTTTTCTAATTAGACCATGACACAATGGCACAATAAAGGCGTTTGCTTGCTGTGGGGCTGTACGTCCTTTGTGTGTTTGTTTGTGTTCCTTAGCACACCATGGAATTTATTGTATTTTTGTCCTTTGTTCAATAAGACAGCATAATAACCTTTACTCGTGTATATGCTAATTTCCTTAAGTTTTCTTTGTCTTCTCGAACATATTCCCCTGCTCCTGCATGTTCGTGCTGGAGTGCAGTGTACGTTCAAGAACACAAAACATATACTGCATCACCACATGTGCTGCAGGCGGGATGGAAGGCAGGCTCTTGACATTTGCTTTATCAGGCAAGCTTCAACCTTCTTTCATGTCAATTAAGGCAATTAAGAGATTAAGTATGTGAATGCAGATTAGCATGAATTACCATATCTGAGGGAGGGACTGGATTACTTCCTCTAGTCCCTGACTTGCTCACACTCCTTCTCTTTGCTGTATCTTATCTCAAATACTCTGGTTTGTTAAATGAAAGGAGATGTTAAAACATAGAAAGGGATTTCTTAGGATTTCACTGTGATAGTGTCCTCAAAGGGACAAATGAAATATGACCAGTGGCTCTGGTTCATCAAAACAGTTGGATATTCCCTGGATGTTTCCCAACCTCCCCCCACTGTGCTGTTGACTTCTTAGACTGGCTTACTGTCAGCAAACTCATGGTTTAGTGCATCCTCGCCTGCCGTACACACACTCAGGAGAAGGAGAACACTCTGTCACTGCTCTTACCGAGCGACTGAAACTCGCTAATGATCATCATGCTGTTATTATAATATTTCAGCAAGTCTGCTTCTGCCAACACGCTGGTGAGCCAGTGATTAGCTCTGATCACAGAAACAGACCGAGGCTCTGAATCAAACGCAGGGAGCGCTGCAGAAGAGTTGATCCAGGAGATAACAAATTGGAATAAAGATGACTCTGGCATTAGCTGGCTGACTGGTTCACTGGCGCTGCAGCGGCTGGAAAAGTTTGCAAACAACAGTTGTATTTTCACATATTCTCTGTCTTTAGTCAAACTGGGTTTCAGCTTTTTCATCCAGTATCGCCATCTCTTTAATTTCCCAGCTGTCAGCAGTTGAGGCTGCTGTACAGTAATGAAGCCTCATTTATTCTTTCACACAAATTAGAATTTTTCATGTGCATTCCCCCCCCAAAATTGTTATTTGATAGCGATGTGATCTATTGCAGTAGAACTTTGAGTCTGATGTAGTTTTTCAAAACTTCTTGTCAAAAGACCCATTATGAAACAGAATGCAGCCCTGGAGCAGTAATATGTCTCCCACTGGTGAGGAGAAAAAGAACACGTCAAGAGCCGGAGGAATTTCTCAAGCTGAGTCTGGTGCTGAGGGATCGCTGCGAGATCTGCTTCACGATGTCAGCAGCACAAGTCGGATTGAAAACCCGACAGCACGCGAGAAAAACAAAAGGGCCAAATTACCACGGCCATGAGGATCAATAAGCAGTAAAGACAGAGACAATACACATGAACACATGGAGAAGCATCATCTTTAGACGTATGTTCACATCTCTAGCACTTCTGAAATGTTTCTATATAAAAACTTACTTCTTTTTGACCCTTTTTGTTGGATTCATAAGTGACATATAAACATCTTTGTGTGTAAACTTTATAGACTCAAACCTGAAGGTGATTTATTTAACAACTGATTGGGATTTAATAATGTCTTATAACATTTTTGGACAATAACGTCTTTAGGTAACTCAAATGCATCGAACCGTATTTCATTGTGCTTTTCACAAGCGCTGGCGGTCGGCCAAACGGAAAAACTACTCAACAAACTTCAGCCGAATTCATTGAGTCGTTCCTCAGATGGAGTTGAGAGGCTGCAGGAGGAAACAGGCCTTGAGGCTTGAGTTGGAGAACAAAGTTTACCTCTCACTAAATAGTACAACTGGACATATTTTTATAGAATACAGAACCGCCACATTTCAATAGAAGTTCACTAATGTATAGGGACGGGAATCGGCAGGGACCTCCCGATACTATCACGATACTTAGGTGGCAATATGATATGTATTGCGATTCTGTAAGTATTGCGATTCGATATTACGATTTCCTGGGATTTCTTTTGGTTATTTTTTTTTTTAAATACTGGATCATGGAAAAATGTTGAATCATACCTTCAAAGACAACACAGTCAAATTCACTTAGAGCTTTACCAGTTTTATTTCAAATATTAACATTAACTTAATGACTGCCGGGCAGCCAATAGAGAAAATAAATAAAAATGTGCCCTATTATTGTATAGCCACTGTCAACTGCACACAAACTGACAGATTAAGAAATGTATGCCACTTAGGCTACTTTTAAACAATAAATAAAAGGTAAATTAAATAGAATGAATAAAAGTTTACTTAAAATATAAACTTTGAAATAAACAAAAAGTAGGCTATTGTTGTTTTTAAAAAAAAAATCGATTTGGGAGGCAGCATGGCGATTTAAAATCGTCATTCACAAGAATCGCGATTTGTAACTGAATCAATTTTTCCCCTCATCCCTACTAATGTAAGAAATCAGACTTTTCAGCTAAACCTATAAAAATGCATGTATGTAAATTAAGCTTTTAATCCTCCATCTTTATAGTTTCACTTTATCATTTTGGTCCAATCATTTTCAATAAAGGTTAGCGTCACTTAATTAGCTCGTGATGAATAATAACTTTGACCTTTCCGACTCAGACCTGTAGATTTGGAGAATCATTCCAGCCCCATGGCACAGTGGTGCAGTGGGTAACCCACACCTCCCAGCAGCAGGAAGCTCCTCCGTGGCCTGTGTGCCTGGTTTTTAATCTCCTCGTGTCTGACTGGGTTTCCTCCAGGTGCTCCGGCTTCATCCCAGAGACATGCAGCTTAGGTTAATTGGAGACTAATTGCCCAGTGGTTGTTTGTCAGCCCTGAGATACACTGTCGACCTCTCCAGGATGTACCCCGCCCCCCCGCCCGGTGCCACCTGAGACCTCTGATTAGCTCCATCTCCCCTACAACTCTCAAAGGAGAGGTGGGATAGATCGTGGAGGGATGGAAAGATTACAACCCCTCGTCGCAATTATATATTCTGTAACCAAGTGCACCTCCGAGTAAACCCTCTATGCTAGAAATGCTTCGTTGACTGACTGTTACTTTTTTTTACTACTGTATTATCCCGCCTATAGTGTATTCATATTTATTCATATTTATATTTTTATCCTGCTCATAGTGTATTCATTGTTCTTATATCATACAATTCCTCTTAATACTGTAATATTCCATATATATTTCTTACTGTACAGATCTTATTTATTTACATTTTCACTTTAAAATGCACAATACTCATATACTTCCCCCCACCACCCTGGCCTGCACTGCCACACACCCTCCTCCAACCACTGAACATTTGAACATTTGTACATTTGCACTAACTGTAACTTTTTTTACTACTGTATTATCCCGCCTATAGTGTATTCATATTTATATATTTTTATCCTGCTCATAGTGTATTCATCGTCCTTATATCTTACAATTCCTAATAATACTGTAATATTCCATATATATTTCTTACTGTACAGATCATATTTATTTACATTTTCACTTTAATATGCACAATACTCTGCACTTTTACTGCCTTTTTTGCACTTCTGGTTAGATGCTAAACTGCATTTCGTTGTATAAGTACTTGTACTCTGCAATGACAATAAAGTTGAATCTAATCTAATCTAATATCTGGGAACATGATGGCTTCTTTTCTGCAGCTACAATCAACACAAACTTTAAAACATTCACAACTTTCACACTGGCATCGTTGTCAAAAAGAGGCGACACCCCCTTTCGTCTGCTGAAGAGAAACTTCTCATGGAGGGACCCTGTGACTTTGCTGAATGTTTGTTTGCACCCACAGGTTCTTAAGCAGATAAGATGCTGGTGTCTGGGAAGGATCCCCCTCAGTGCTTTCCCATCTCCCAAAATGTCTGGCCTTTGATTTACACCCAACCAAGCATCTCCAGACTTTGCCTTTTGATGAAATCACTGACATGGGGTTTATAATGCTCGCTTGTGTTTCCAAGAAAATAAAGATGTTCTCATTTTCTCAAATTTAACTGAACTGACTGAACTGGTTCCTTTCATTGTTTGACTGCTTCTTTCGAGGCCTGTTTCTTTACCCTGCGCAGCTGTTCGTCTATTTTGCCGCTTGTTTTCAAGTCCTGCCGAACCGAGACCTAGAGTGCTGCTGTCAAAACCAAAATAGAAGCCAGAGAGAGGTGGTTCACACCTGTCAGAGAAACATCTGAAGGAGACGTTTTTATAGAAACCTCCCCGTGAAATGTAGATTCAAAATAAATCGGGAAAGGGATGCAGCAAGGAGAGAATTGTCATTTTAGCACATTGTGACCACGGGAATCCGTCTCTTTGACCTTAATGATTTAACAACCGATCCTTCGAGTGGGTGCAGGCTTGAGATGGAGCCGGAGTCCGAAGTGGTCATTTTAGCACCTCCTGCTATCCGGTCCATCTCTTAGTAATAACCTCTAACCTCAATGATTCATAGGAATAAGGCAGAAGAACCCACGCACAGATTCACCTGCGTCTAAACTCCCTCTGCCGGGCCTCCGACTCTCCAGAGTGCTTTTATCTGTGAAAAGAGTCCATGCAACAACCGCCTCCCTGTGATTTCACTGGCACTTCTCAGGCTTCAGTCCTGCCATCTCACACTTTACTTTCTCTAACCTATCATTACATCATGAAGTAGCCCTCTGACAAGTAGAAGACACACTTTCAGAGCCGTGTGTGTGTTAGTTTGTGTGTGTGTGTGTGTGTGTGTGTGTGTGTGTGTCTGTCAGTGTGAGGTGCTCCAACAGTCCACAAGCCTCATCTCCTAATCACCTGCGGAATTGATTGTGTTGCCTGTGCCATCCATCACCCCGGGGACCCGCCTTGACCACCTTTTATACCACTATGCATATGAGACCTTTTCCAACGGTATACAGGGCTCTCGCCTTTCTGCTTCGTGCTGCTGTCTTTAACTTCCTGGACACATGCGCACACCTCACATACACACCACATGTTGGGTCTGCAGACACACACACACACACACACACACACACACACACACACACACACACACACACACACGTAGGCACAGGTTAATTCATTATCCTCATGCACATGTTCCATGTACAATGCAGCATGAGTGATGTGACGTGTGTGTGTGTGCTGTGTGTACTAACGAGGATAGCTGGGCAAGTGTGTGTGTGTGTGTGTGCGCGTGTGTGTGTGTGTGTTTGTGTGTGTGTGATCATAAATCTGTGGTGCTGGAGGAGATGTATGTGTGTTGCTTAAAGCTGTACCAGCGAGGAGACTGGGTATTTCTCTACGTAGGGTAAACATCGCTAGAGGCTCGACACTCTCCTCTAGTCCCCACCCCCCTCTGAACCCCCCCCCACCCCACTGCTGTTCGCTCTTCCTCTTAAGGGCAGACGAATCTTCCCGTCAAGTCGCACACTCGCAAACGCACACTGACAGAAGGGCGGCTCCATCGCGCCTGCATTCCTTGTGTCTCTGGCGTTGATCAGTGTAACGCTGATCCAGATCCTGTCTGTTTCAATGCTGGCTAACATTCTCTAACCTGCGCCGCCATCAAATCACATTACATCAAATCTCATTACGTCTCCTCTGATAGAGGGCTGTGACAAACACCCCCCCGGTGACAGGCTCACCCTTTGTGGTCAACTCATTTCTCCCTATCATCCATCCCTATCATTCTCTCTGACCCTCACACCTTCCCTTATCACCGCCTGCATCCTCTACATCTGTCGTCCATTATGTTCCACTATCTATTCGTTTTTTTTTGCCTCCCTCACGCTCATTTGATAGCTTTGCACACAGATAAATCCCACGCGCACGTACAGAGGAGCAGACAATCGGGTGATAGACGGTCTATTGAGTCGTAGAAACAGCTCCCTGCTGGTTTGAATGTGTTTAAGTTCTTAATAGCTGCAAGTCAGCATAATCCACTGAGATAAGCACTGCATTATAAGAATGTGCACACACCGACACACACACTGACACACACACACACACACATTCGCACTGGTGCACAGACACACTCCTGTTTATCCGCCTGCACACACACACTCGCACAAAGGGACGTTTGTTGGGTGTGTTGTTCCTCCGTGGCTAGTATAGCATGAGTGGTGTGCAGGGTATTTACATTTGCTTCGGTGACAGCAAAGCACTTTCTCCATCTTACTTTCTTATTTCATACTTTCATGCTTCCATCCCCCACCCCCCCCCCCCGCGCGACCTCCACCCATCACAATCTGTCTCATATATATTTTTTACGGCTCTCCTGCGTTTCAATAGCAACATTTTTTTCCTCTTTTTCTTCATGCATACTGCCAGAGCTTTTCTGTGGAAATGAATGTCAAACATTTTTTTCAGGTCGTCTGCGAGTGTTGTATGGACAAGTCCTTTGCTCAGACACTATCTGCGAGTGATTCCTAAGGCTGAATGATATTAGACAAAAATACCAACACAAAAAATGGGTTGGTCGTCCAATTTGAGTGGTTGTTAAGACTAGGAAGGTGCTGTGTGAAATATAGTCAATATATTATTTTAATGACTTTTGCACATAAAGAACGTGATAAAAATGAAGAGTAATGTCAGCTGCTGTAATGTGACTTTGGCTTTGGGGGTCTGCATCAAACAAGAATGCACCTTTGCATCTGGAGAACGTGATTTGTGGGCCGGAGAGCATCATGTATAATATCTGGCATTTTGTGACACGTTTGACCTTTTGCAAAAAAAAGCAGCTTCGGCGATTTGGACGAAGCTGAAAAGCAAAAATAAAAGAAAGAGATGGAAAGTGCCTGCTGTGCAGTGGCATCCGAGTTGTGCGGAAAGTTTAAAAAATACGGAATGTTTTGTTTTTTTTATTTCTGTGATGGGTACGGAGAGTTTTTCACTTTATGCCTCATTAGAGAGAGAGAGAGACGGACTGAAGATGAAAGTTAAGGATGTGAGAATGAAGAGATGTGAATGTGTGTGGATGTTTGTGTCCAGTGCCAGTTACGATAAACAGTCTTTTAAAGGCAGACTTTTAAAAGGCAGTTTTCTTCATTGTTTTTCACCTCCTGTTGCTCTGAAGGACTGCGAGCGGGTGTGTGTTTGTGAGAATGAGAGTCGGACGGAGAAAGGAACAGAGGGAATGACATGCGATGATATATGATGCAACACAAAAAAGAAAGGTTTCTCTGCATTTCCTGCTCGCTTGAATGTGCAGTAGCTATTATCTTGCTGCGTCCAGTCCATGGGTGTGTAGCGCTGGATTGCCACCTCTCGGGTTCATTGCTGTCTAATGGCTTCCTTTAGAGAAGCGTGAGAGAGAAGTCAAGGTATGTGCTTTCTTCGATTTCCCCGGTTTTCTTGAATGTGTAAGTGAAGGAGACGGGATGCACACAGTGTTCATATGAAACTAACGTACCCTGGAAAAATACACTTGTCACTGGCTTTTGTGTCCAATCAGCCATTCTGTGCTCATACCAATATATCTGTTCTAAAAACGAAAAGCGTTCATTATTAATGGAAGCTGAATCAGTCAGATGGTGCTGTTTGTACTTAATTACAATAAGATGTGCATATAGAAGCATATGTACATTGTTTGCTATTTAAATAGACAGCAAGTTAAGCCATTAATTGAATAGAACTAACAAATATAGATTTTTTTGTCAGATGTCATTATCAAATCCCTATAACAAAGAAATGTAATTGTGTTTGATATTTTAAAAAATGTTTATTTTCATAAACTCTTAATTTAAAGTAAAGAAAATGCTAAACATATAGAACTTTAATAAATAATATAAACTTTTTAATGGCTGGATGTCTAGCCTTTAAAATCCAAATCCTTATTAAGATGCTCAAAGCACATAAAGCTTGATATTGACTTGTTTGTCATAATTGTTGCAGAATTTCCACACAAAACATCCCATCAACGTAAACATAAACATCACAGAAGAGCAGCACCACTTACACATAGTCTCCACATAACCTTTGACAAGTTGGATAACATTTCTGCCAAAACACACTTTAAAAGTGAATCTTTTCTGTCCATGTTTGTGAAGTTTCCCCTTAAAATGTGTCTCACTGATGGTTACACTTCAATATGAGAAGCCAAACATATCGCAAAGTGCCGTTTTCAATGATCTTCTCTGAAGAACCCTCAGAGGAAAGAAGACTGAAAAGGTTTTCTGATGTGTTTTCCTGTCATTACCTGTCCTGGCCTGTAGAGGAGCTTCAATGTGGGCTGCACAGGTACGGAGACGGATGATGAGAGCAGAGAAAAAAACCTTTTCATCAAACACTAAAGGTTATCAATCATAGTTAAATCCCTTATTCCACAGACAAATTCCCATACAAACATTATTATGGACACAGGGAATTGCACGATATTACATGTTTACATTTCTGCGTATCAAACACTAACATCCTCTCAGAGAGTGAATGAAAACAGTAGGGCTGCAACTAACGACTATTCTGATAGTCGATTAGTCACCGATTATTGAAACGATTAATCGACTAATCGGATTATGAATGACACAAATTCTCAATAGCTATTATTTAGCAAGCAGCTTTTAAATTTAGCTTGAGGTTGTTCAAGGCATGTGATGACTGAAAATAAAGACAATAAAGATAGATACTTCATTACAAAAAATGTCTTTTAATAAACTTTGCTGCATATAAGGGTACTGTTGACACAAAAATGTTTAAAAATCAAGTATCCATTTTTCGTGTTAACAAAAAAGGACAGGGAAAATAACATTAATAAAAACATCAACAAACGAAACTACAGTCTTCTTCGGACTAAATCATTTTGATTAAAACAAGACGTTTGTCAGGCAATAGGATAACATTTCGCTTTTAAACTCGTTAAAAAAAAGTTTAAACCATATTTTTGTAATGGATGCTAGAATCCTGCGCAGGTTTATACGTTGATATAAAACATCTGACAGAGGCGAGTCCGCATCGTCTCCGTTACGAAGTCACACGTGACCCCTCCTCCTCACATGCACGTGTCCTGCTTCCATGCAAAGCAGGTCCGCCGCACAGATACTGCAGGTAGTTTTTCTCGGGCTGTTACGGGGGAAGTTCTCCGGAACTTTTTACTTCCTGGTGCGCGACTGCGCGCGGCAGCGGAGGCCGTCATTGGTCCATGTTTCGTCGCTATTGCACATGCGCGAATTTCAGAGATAGGAAGGGAGCGAGATGGCTCACTCCTCAGGTACTTCCATCAGCACCTCCGGTAAAACGACGTTTAGTTCCGCTGCGCGGCACGAGAAACACGCGCTATGACGTCACTAACGAATCATCGACGAGTAAATTCGTCAGCGACTATTTTGGTCATCGATTTTTGTTGACGACGTCGACTAATCGTTGCACCCCTAGAAAACAGAGTAGGTTGCCCCTTTGCTGAGGACAGCAGCTCGAGACAATTTGGACTGAAACCAATTGGAGTAACTGTTCATGTCTGTCAAAGTGGTCTTTCCTTTTAGCTTCACTCCTCGCCAGATGGCAGCTGTGATGCACTTTCTTCTTGTTTTCCTCCTGAAAGAAGATGAAGGCGAGAAAGTGAGCGAGCGCAGCCTCAACTAAATTAAAGTGGGTTTTCTTCTCCCTGGCCCTTCCACCGGCGGCTTGATGTGAGGTGCGTGTTGCACAACATGTTCATGGTGACGCATCCAGTGTCAAAATATGTATTCAAACCACAACAAACCAGCAAGACACTCATGGACGTGTTCCCCACTGAGGCCAAACCAGTACCGACAAACCAACGACAACCTACAGTAGATCAAGTATTTAACCAGCTGAATCAGACTAACCCTGTAAGGAAGTGCTGTCACTGCTGTGTGGCCAAGTTTCCTAATTGTTAACACTAGTGTCAAACCCTCGAAGCTGAAGTCTGGGTTTTACTTTTGGGGGTTTCGAATGTGAATTATGGCCAAATTGATGAAATGTTATTCAAGATTCAAGATTTTTATTGACAAATGCACAGAGATAACATGAAGCAGTCGCTGGCATTGAAATACTTGGGTCACAGGATCTCTTTAAGCAATGCTCAGTAGTTGCAACCAAAAAAAATAAAATAAATATAGAAATAGTATAAAATAGAATAAAATAGAATAAAATAGAATATCAATAAAATAGAATAAAATAGAATATCAAATATTTAAAACAGAAAATAAAATATATATATCTAAAAATATATCTTTACAGATGAGGAGAAAAATAAAACAACAATAGTTCAATTTGTGCAGTAGTTCAAATATTCAAATATGCTTATAACGGCGCTGGTGCAGATATGCAGATATGCCCGGGTGCTGGTTTGGTGGAGTTAATGCAGTTCAGAGGAGTTTAAAAGTCCAGCTCTTGTTCACGCTAAACTACAGGACATCACTTCCATGCTGCTCTCAGATCAGTACCAGCCAGTGGCAGCGAGTAGCAGTGCAATGAAGCTACTGCAGCAACCAAGAGGAAGTGATTTCTGGATGAAACTGAAATACTTTCAAGAGATGTTATCGGATCAATCCATAGATTTTTCATACTGTTGAGATGAGAAACTGTTGAAGAAAGTGATGAATAAAAATCCTGATTCAACCTCAAGAAGAATCCAAGAAACAGATCCGGTGGAAAGCATTACCATGGTGGCCGTGGTGATAGAGATTACAGGTTGTAGATTATCCCTGTCAAAGAAGAAGCAGCAGAAACATCCGAAACTCCGGCTCCTCATCAATCAGGCGAAGCAAAGTGCCACCGTTTATGCTCGGCTGGCAAAGACACTCAGGATAGTCCAGAAATAAAAAAAGTTTATTGTGGCTCCAAGTTTTATTGCAGTAGAGTGCGGTGTCATCTGTTAAAATACTGTACACTGTTGACCAATTAACTGCGTGCAGCCGTCCGGACACAGTGGGACACCTGGTGGAATAAAAACGTGCAAACAAAGAGACGGGAGAATATTTCCGCTGCTGTGATAACGTGTCAGAGTTTTACTGTCCGGCCTCGGAAGTTGATTTCCTGGTTCGGTTTGTTGCACATCTGCATCGGCCAGGCTCGTTGCTTTGTTTGTGCCAGAGAAGGAAGGAGAAAAAACTAAATACATAGACTCGCCGGCTCAGATTTGATTTATTCCTCCGCCCCTCCCTCCCTCCCTCTCCCTCCCTCTCTCTCTCTCCCCTTGTTAATGGTTGTATAAGTGAGAATCCCCAGGCTGACTTCAGCGTCTTCATTAACTGCCCCAGAGGTTGCGGCCTCATCTTCTCCTGCCTCTCCCTCCTCCTCACCTCCTCACCTCCTTGCCCTCCTCTTACCTCCTCACCTCCTTGCCCTCCTCTTACCTCCTCACCTATTTGCCCTCTCCTCCCTTCCCTTCCTCTTCTCGGCCTGCTGCACCTCCTCCTCCGCCCTCTCAAGCTCCTTCATTTTCCCTTTGTCCTTCTTGAGAATCCATCTATGTCCATCTCTCCATTTACCATCATCCTCTCTTACCTCCCGTCTGTGCCGAGCGGCTCTCCACCCCTCCCTCCCTCCCTCCCTCCCTTACCTGTTGCTCTCTAACCCTTCCTCTGCTGCGAGCGCCTCCTCCTCCTCCCTCTCCATCATCCCTCCTTCCCACTCCATCTGCTTCTTTCTGCCATTTCAGCCAACTGACCTGGTGCAGGGTATTAAGGGGTTGAGTTGGGAATTGAGTCCAGAGCGGCATGTCAATTATAGTGATTTTGTGCGCTCGTGTGTGTGTGTGTGTGTGTGTGTTTGTGACAGAACTAAAGACGGTATTTAAGTCTTTCTGACAACTACAAAGAGCATCGTGGCGGAGACCTCGTGACAACCTCCAGATCCAAACGGCTCGGAGACGACAACGACAGGGTTTTTACTTTCAGCTCCTCACTCGTACTGCAGGAGGGGGGGGAGCGGGAGCAGAGAGGTGAGACAGACAGTCATTTAAAAACAGAGAGGAAAATAGGTGGAGGCAGGGGGTTAGGCTAGGTGAGGAGACAAGTGCGTAGGAGAAATTTGAAAGTGTGCATTTGTTTTCTGAGTGCCAGTGTTTCTAAGTCAGGTCATGTGACCTGTGTTTGACTGGAGCCTCAAAAAGCAGAGTTTTTAAAAGCACAAAAAGTCGTCTGGTGAGAAAGAGGGAGAAAGTGTTTCGAGGGCCGGTCTCGTCTGTCTCCCACATCAAAAAAAGAGACATAATAAGAACTTAACAGAGCATGTGCCAGCCTTGATGGATTGACAGAGGGATTTAGAGGAGATGATAGTATATAGAAGAAGGGATGAAGAGGTTTAGGCAGTCGTCTCTGTTTGAACAAAGGATGGGAAGGAGGATTTAGGATTGGGTGATTTCCAGGGTTGGATACCTTTAAACCATCCAAAGTTTTTCTTCTGGTAAATTGTTTTACCAACTCAAATTATAAATCACAGACTGGGATACATATTCAGTCGTCCAAGTAGAAGGTTCAGGGTTCCATCCCTCCGAAACCAGCTGGACTCTCTGATCATTTGTGCCCACGAGAACTGAACTCTTGAACAAACTGTGAAACTAAAGATCTCAGTGTGTGAACAAAGGATGGGGAGTAGGATTTAGGATTGGGTGATTTCCAGGGTTGGATAGCTTTAAACCCTCAACAGTATTTCTAATGGTTAATTGTTTTCCCAGCTAAAATTATGAAAATCATTTTACTGACAGACTGGGATACAAATTCAGTCCCAAACTTAGAGAAGAATGTTGTTGTCCAAGTAGAAGGTTCAGGGTTCCATCCCTCCGAAACCAACTGGACTCACAGATCATTTGTGCCCACGAGTATTGAACTCTTGAACAAACTGTGAAACTAAAGATCTCGGTGTATGAGGATGTTGCACCGTATCTAGGGTTGCAAAATTCCGGGAATATTCAAAGTTGGAAACTTTCCATGGGAATTAACGGGAATATACGGGAATTAACGGGAATTAACGGGAATTAACGGGAATTAACGGGAATAAACTGGAAATGTTGTGGGTAATTTATACTAACTGTATTTACTTTGTCATATACAGACATAAATATAAACATTTTGTTGTGTCATAGGCTGATTTGAGCCCTGAGGAAACTTTGGGCACTTGACTATATGCTTCTGCATCGTTGTGTCATTCTTAACACAGGTCTTTGCACAGTATTTGCAAATGTACACAGCCTTTCCTTCTACATTAGATGGGGTGAAATGTCTCCACACATGAGAGAGTGCACGTGGCATTGTTCTGTAGAATAAGATGAGAAAAAAGTTAGTAAAAAAACACTAATGCAATGCCGTTGCAAACGTGCAAACAGTTTTTGAAAAATCTGCACTTTGGAAGGCGTTTGTTAAAGTCTCCATTTTAGTGATTTAAAGAGCTGTTTGCTTTCGGCTAAAAAGGCTCAATCTGTCATACAAGATTGTTACCGATCTAATCTCCTCAGAAAAACATCTAAATGAGCAGATCAATAATCCAAGTCCTGAAAACAGTTTTCGAGCTGAAGTGTGGAAGATAAACTCATCTGTGCTCAGACACCTCACCTCACTGATGTCACTGATGTGTACCTGTGAAATCTTGTCAGTTCTGATCACCCTCTGCAGAGTCTTTCCATCCCTGGATGTGTACTTCACATGCCAGGTTGTGATGTTTCCAGTTCTGGTGCCTTCTCCTGCTCCTCTGTACAAGTTGAAACGAACTTGGCACAGGAACGTAGCCTCCTTAAGTTTCCCTAAGAAGTCCAGTTGTTCCTTTGACCATGACAGCTTCTCTGTGATGTTGAATTACAGAAACCTAAAACTGTTCACCTGTTCCCTAGCAGCTCCACCGATGTGGGACTCTAACTCTAACACTTAGCTCACTGGTTTCTTTCCAGTGCAGCATTCAACACGATTGCTGAGTTCCTCCCGATATGAATTCTCACCAGTGTTTGTAATCAGGCAGAAGACGGTGGCGTCAATCCAAAACTTCACCGTAGAGTTCTCTCCATCTCTGAGGACACAGTCACGGGTGTGTGGTTTGAACAGAAGGGGGCCGAGCACACAACCCTGGGGGGGGGCTCTGGTGTTGGGCATTAAAGCCGAGCAGGTGTGACTGCCAATCCGAACTGTCTGGGGTCTCTTTGTGAGGAAGTCCAGTGTCCAATAGCAGGGTGCGAAGTTTTGCCAATCCCTTTCCTCGGGGACACATTGTGTGCTGAGCTGAAATTAACACACAACATTGTGATGTAGGTGTTGTGATGTTCAAGCTGTGTGAGGGACGGTGGTCTCGAGAGGTTTGTTGTGTTTCCTCTTTTGGCAGAAACTGTTACGTCCTGGATTCTCGTCCTGGAGGACAACTTCATGTTTGTTTCTGGGATATCCAACATAATCCCAGGCCTGGAGATGGATGGTGATATCTGTCTCACTTCACCCAATTATTTTTTCTCAGCTGCCTGTGTGTATTTCACTCTGACGCACTGAGAGCAGAAGGGAGAAGCACATGTACAATTAGGATTCTGTTATCTAATAGTAAAAGGCAAATGTCATTGGTATAACTATCGATTTTCACATCAGTGTGAACCACTGTAGCCCGTCTGTGGATAACGTTTTTAAGAAGCAGCTCCTCAAAACACTGAATCTGATTGGGACGAGCAACACAGGTTGTTAAAATGAGACAGAATAACGATGGTAGAGAAGAAGTTGTGGTGATTTGTTAAAAAACGACAGTATTTCCATTACACTCAACCTTTTAAACCTTGTAAACACCTTTCTGAACAAGATTGGAAGTGAAGGGCGGCTCGGTGGTGCAGTGGTTAATCACTGTCGCCTCACAGCAAGAAGGTTCCTGCTTTGATTTTTGGAGTTTGCATGCTCACCCCCCCCCCCCCTGTTTGTGTGTGTGGCTTTTCTCCAGCTTCCTCCCACTGTCCCAAATCATGCAGATTGGGGTTAGGTTGACAGGAAGCTCTAAGTCGACTGCAGGTGTGAATGGTTAGTGGAGACCCTGCGATGGGTTGGACACATATCATACAATTCCTCTTAAAACTGTAATATTCCATATATATTTTTTACTGTACATATCTTATTTATTTACATTTTCACCTTAATATGCACAATACTCTGCACTTTTACTGCCTTTTTTGCACTTCTGGTTAGAAATGCTAAACTGCATTTCGTTGTATAAGTACTTTGACTATGCAATGACAATAAAGTTGAATCTAATCTAATCTAATCTAATCTAACATGTCCAGGACGGAGTCCGCCTCTCGCCCAAAGTCTGCTACGTTTAGCTCCAGCTCCCTCTATGACCCTTAAAGGATAAGTTCTTTAAATACATCCCACATCAGCTCATGCTTTCTGCTCTTTTGTGTTGTCCTGTTTAACACAAAGGTTGTTGTGTTTCTTGGTTGTCATTCCTGCAGCAGCTGCAGAGGAAGCGATTCTGAGATGATTATTTCCATTTCTTCCTTCTCACAGAAACAAAACCTCAACCCAGACGTGTTGGCACTTTCTTGTCTGTTGGTGCGATCTGTAAATCAGGCTGAACAGCAGCAGTTTTCAGGAGCAGACATGTTTGCACTTGTCATATTTTCCACTATCTCTAATGTGAGGAGTTGTGACCTATAGATAATCTCAACTAATTACTCTGTGACCAGCTAACGTTACTTACATATCAGACGGTGATTAAAAGGAAATAGAATACACAAAACCTTCATGTTGTTCATGTTCCACTGGAAAGAATCACTCCCTGAGATTATAGAACATTGTATTTTCAGACTGTTATTACTCCGTCTACTCTATCAGACTTTAATCATTGTGTTTTGGGGTAAAAACATGTTTTTGAACTGCAAGAGAATCTGAAAACAGAAAGGTGGTTTTCAGACGTTATCTTTTTCATCAGCTTTCTTTCCAGATAATCTTTCTTATATTCCCGACATTATGTTTCTACATTTTGTCGTTTTGAACGGGACTAAACTGCAGGAAGCTCGACAACACAGAGGAGATGAGAGGAGCTGAGAGGAGCAGAGCAGACTCACTCCTCTCATCTGACCCTTCATCCTCTGGTGTTTTCTTGCTTGACAGGACAAAAGAATAGAGGGTGAACAAGGCCACTGGCCTCTGTGATGAGTGTAGGTAGGCAACCTCACTCGTGTTTTCTCATTGATCCCAATCATGCATGAATGGACACACGCACCCACCAAGACGCACATGCACACTCAGTACGGGGGCTGGATAATAATCTTGATTTCTTTGAATCTGTGGGAGGAACCGCAGCCTGTGATTGGCTCATTTATCCTGTAGCATAGTGGGAGGCTGAGAACCAGCAGTTCATGTGTGGTACGTGGTGTGTGTTTGACTTTTTGTCAAATTGTGCTGTTTCTTTGTGCACCTACCTCGGTTGATTTAAAGATCTTTGCCATTTTGTGTGTGACCCAGTGTGTGTGTGTGTGTTATTTTCCAGCTCAGTGTGCGAGGCATGTTGGCAGATTGCCAGGCACCCGGCTCTATACCCATTAGATGGAGTCTCAAATGGCAACCGCAGAGGCTACACACACACACACTTGCTACACACACACATAAAAACACATGCACACACACTCATGGGTCGTTTTCACTTCTTATTTATGTTACTTCTAAACCTGCTTTCGGTTTTTCCCTCTTTCTCATTTCTTTCTGGTGTATGAAGCAGAGAGAAACAGAAGTGTAGCTGGAGGACAGAGTGTGATAGGCAGCTCTAATAAGTGACACACTTTGATCTCTGGTCCTCGGACTCACCGAGAGTCTCCAAACTCAGAAACCCACTGACACACTCTCTCCGGTTTCACTGGAGGAGATGTGTCAAAATGTGAGAAACTGGATGAACCCACCTCTCCTCTGCTCCGGGTCTATAAAAACATTTTGCTACCAACATCTTATAATCATGTTTATGTGTTTATGTGCATGACTGTGGAGACAGTCGCTCACAAATTTAGTGTTTGCGGATTTTTACTTCTATTTCTCTTTCTTGTGACACATATCTTGAGCCACATTGTCTTTCCAGTATCTTTTTCTTCACAATGCCTCCAGAGGAAAACATCCTAACATTTTGCAGTGAATGTTTTGACTATAATAAAACTAATTCTGTCTCCTCTCCCCCCCCCCTTCTCCTGGCTGCTTCGCTGCTGCTCTGCTGCTCCGTGCTGGTTCCTTGTGATTGGACACATCTGTTCCCTTAGGTGAGTTGAATTCTCTCTTACCGAACAATCCAGTGTTAAACTACAGGGACACACTGAATCTCAAGGTTGTGCTGCGTTGTGTTGCTGGAGTATACACACTGTCTATAAACTGCGTATCATGACTTTACTTTAAATTAGTCGCCGTAAAATCCTGGCAAATCATCAATTAGGAAACATCTGATTTAATTCCGAGCACCCGCTTGTAAATTAAACCCGTTATGGTGTCGGCTCCCACTGCTGCGTAGTTCTGCCCAGCGGCTATAAAGTAACATGTGTCCCTTCTGCCCTGTGATCAAATCCTTTATCCCGTCCGTGGTTCTGCTTCCCGATGTCTGAGCTGCCCACGACGCCCAGTTTACCAGGAGTCGTAACCACGATTTATAATTGTGATCACAACATCAGCTGGTATTTGTGTTTTTACGACTTTAGCCGTAATCGTGCAGCGCTCTCGCAACAAAGCAGAAGTTGGCATTGATGCTTTTTCTCCCAGTTTATTTACACAGAGACACTGATGTTTATAGAGAAGCGTCCTGGTGATCTCTGCTGTCCTGAGGAGGATCGTGTGTAATGAAAACGATTGTAAAACGTAACCCTGAGAGGGAATGTGTTCTCCAAGGTTACGTGCAGTGTTTTTTTGTTTTGTTTAGCTTGTTCATTTTTGGCTTTGCTACAGGGGCCTTGGCAAAGCTCCAGCAACATCATATTCATTGAGATTTTGTACATCCATTGATATTTGCAATGTTTCTTTCAGTACACGCGTCCTTATCCACGAGTAACTCAGGGTCTGAGCTTTGTAAATACGCTGCACTGGCAATGCTAACAAAGTTTTGCTCATTTTGGCGCAGCTGCATTTTAAAGGGGCTGGATGCAAGTTTCTGATTTTGCTTATTTTACAGAATAAGCAATGCAGAAAATCTGTGTATTTATACTTTTTACACAAAAGATTCCATAACAAGTAATTACTTTATTGTATTTACGGCTATTTTTAATATAACAAACATAAAATATAATTTATTTGTTTTGAGAGTTTAATAACAGCATCTTAGGAATCATTTCCTAATTTGCTTTTTACTTTATATACTGTATATATATAATATATCAGTGTCAGATCTTGATTAGCCCTGATATCGGTTTTGGCATCAGCTCCCAAGAAAATCCATATTTGTGGGGCTCTACCTCTCTTTCTATCACTTTTTTCTGTAAAGTTTCTCCTTGAAGTTAGCGTTGTAGTGACCCTGAGGAGATAGTGCTGCAGGGAGGTCTCACTCTGACGTGGGGTCGTAGCACCACAGCCTTCTCCTGCAAAGAAATCACGTTAATGGGCAGAGAATATGTACAAACAGCCGGGATGGTGTTGGATTAGAAAGAATATATAATGCTGTGGTCGTGGTCAATCACCTCCTCCTCTGTCACTTCATCTTTTATATGAGCTGAAAAGAAAACTGAACAGATGACACATGCGACTGATGGATTTCCTACAATCAGTGATGTTTTCCTGAGGATTGATCGGAGCGGGTGGTCCTGACATAGCTCAGTGATTTCATGTGAGCAGAGGATTGGAACCGCTGCAGCAGCTTTGTGTGCACGACGACATTATTCATATTCATATTCATATTCCCGTCACTCTCACGTCGGGATTAGCAGTCGCATCGTTCACATTATGAAAGTTCTGCCGATTCTGTGGAGTTTTTTCCTATATCAAACCAATTTGGGTCACAGAACTTTCAGCCGATGACTTTTTCATGTTAAATATGTAACAGCACAATTTAAATATGCACATTAAATCCTTCCAGCTATAGACGACGGAATTTAAATGTAACTGCACTCTCCGACGCTGGTTATGTATTTGAACTGTAATGAATGGTCTTCACACAGTACTTCCTGAAGCTGTGGCAGTGCACTTTAACCACGTATTGTTCTTTTTTAATTACTTTGACAGACTCTGGCATGAGATCAACACCTCTTTTGCATTTCCTCCTCTCTTTCTTTTTACCAGAAACGTTTTTCCCGAGCTTTGCATCTTGTGCAGACACAATGTTGTAGTGATCGGTGTCCTCCTGCAGCAGGAAGTACAACACACTTTAGATATTCTTCACAGATACTCACAGCAACTTCTAGACTTTGCAACAAAAAAAAATAAATATATATAAATAACTCTTCAGCCATTGCAGCGGTTAAACTGGTTTGACTGCTCAGCCCATGCATGACCACTAGAAAGACTCCAGTTCAAAGTTAAAGAAGTTTAATAATGTATTTTATTAAATTCACTGCAGTGTTAGACTTGAGTTCTTCTAAAGTGCTTTTTCCTCAAAGAGCAGAATATTAATATAAAAGCTTGAAAGAACGAAATTAGTCTTTTTTTAAACTATGTTCAGAAGTATATATATAATATGTGTGTGTGTATTTATTATATATATTTTTCTGGGGGCGGAGGTTTGTGTGCATGTAAATGTAAATTGCTGCACTGGAATGAACCTTTAGGCAGCGGCACGAGGGAAGTTTCCGCCACTGAGTCAGTTCTGCGACTCCCAATTTGTTCTGATCACAGTGTCACGCCTCACCATGACATTGCATGACAGGATGTGAATTGGAGCATTGGAGGAACGGTTTGGTCGATGCACTGGCGTGAGGTCACCGGGTTTCATCTGCATCCTCACAGAAACGGGTCTCTGAACGAATCTGTGTTTGCAGCAACGTCCGCTCGCTCATTAGATATTTTCATGGACGGTTTTAAAAAGAGATTGCGGGATGGCTATTTAAGCATTTTGGTTTACTGGCATCATAAAGCCCAGACCCAAATGTTCGTTTGTAGTCATTATGTTAATGGGAATTAGTATTGACTTTTGCCTTTTGCTGGCGAGTGGGCCAAATATTTGCAGGGAGTATAACGGCGCCCCATCACCCAGGGCAGTATAGATGCTGAGGTAATCTGTGTTTAAATCACACTCATACAACTGACACCTGTGTGTTTGGAGTGTGGGCATTTGTGCTAAATGTGCTGATGTGCATTTTCAAGTGAATTGTGTACTACTTTGGCTGGAGAGAGTGAGTGGGATTTATGGAGGGTGCATTACTGAACAGAGGGAGCAGGCAGAGGAAACTCTCCTGGTCTGTTATCAAACATTATTCACTATGTGTGGCTGTGTGGGCGCGTGCCGACCTAAAGAAGCTGCCATGATACATAACCTCTCTGGAATATTAACACTTTTCTGCCCATAGAAGAAGCGATTGTGAGTTAACAAGCATAAATGGCTCTGAAATGCATTGATGGTTAAATTATTATTCCGTCGATTGTCGAACCAGAAGAAAATATGTTTATTGGATATTTTTGTGTGTTGGTCGGAGTGATTTATCAGTTTTGGCCCTAAACTATTTGTGATGGACTTCTGATATATGTTTTAGATAAAATAATAATGATAAACTAATGTGCAATGAAAACGATCACTGCTCAGGGTTTGAACATTTTTGATCCAATCTGATCCTGACCTGAATTATTTTAATTCAAAAGAGAGACGTAATCTGAGCCGGGACCGAAGCGAAGCCAGATCCAACCACAGTGTAATCACACTGGATCCAGATGGGTCGACTTTAACGAACTCTTAACAGAGACCGAACATGAGACGCTATCAGTTCATCTAATGAACATCGGATGAATACTCAATCTAACTTGGTTCCTGGGCCGGTTCATTGTTCCAGCTGGAGCTCTTCTCCCTTTCTCTTGGTCCATTCTTGGTCACATCCCTTCCTTCAGCCTCTGTTTTTCTCGAATCTTTCACTTTTATTCATAGTTTTGTTCAATTAGTATACCTCCCTTCAATCTCTCCATCCTATCTCCCGCTCTCTCACCAACCTTCCTCGAATCGACCCTCTTTAGTCTCGTCATCCTCACCTTTTTTCTTTCATTCCCCGTCTCTCACGCTAATCCCCAGAGGGATGGTGCTGGTCTGCTCTCTGGGATTGAAAGAAGCAAGGGTTTAAAACCCTGCCTGACTTGCTAGTGTGTGTGTGTGTGTGTGTGTGTGTGTGTGTGTGTGTGTGTGTGGACGTGTGTGTGTGTGTGTGTGTGTGTGTGTGTGTGTGTGTGTGTGTGTGTGTGTGTGTGTGTGTGTGTGTGTGTGTGTGTGTGTGTGTGTGTGTGTGTGTGTGTGTGTGTGTGTGGACGTGTGCACGTACACAAGCAGCTTTCGAATGCCTGTGTGCACACATCCTTTAGCTCGTGTGAAATAGGCAGATATTGGTCTGAATATATATATGACGATTCACTGGTGCAGGGTTGAATTTTCATTTCTCTCGCTGCAGAGAGACGACAGGGTGAAGAGACGGAGACCGGGGGGGAGGGGGGAGGTGGGGGGGGGGAGCTAGTCTTTGAGTTCCAAGTTGTACCTCTCTCTCCTCTCTACCAGTCACACAGTCACAAACACACCTTCTCAACCCTCATCGGAGGCAGAGTTTGAACGATGTATGGAGTTCTCATCTGTGATCAGCCTCATCCAAGACTCTTTCCTATTAGTCGTCTTTTCCACCAATCAGGAGCCTCTGTGCTCTTGTTAGCGGGTCGATGAGGGCAGGAGCAGGAGGAGGAGGAGCAGGAGAAGGAGCAGGAGCAGGAGCAGGAGCAGGAGCAGGAGCAGGAGGAGGTGGAGGAGGAGGAGGAGGAGGAGGAGGAGGAGGAGGGCAGACCTCAGATGATACTACTCATTCCGTTAACTCTCCTCTTCCTCCCTTCTTCCTCCTTCTCTGTCTTTCCCTCCTTCTCTACATCCATTTCTTCCTCCCTTCATCTCCCGGGCAGTAGAAATTACTTGTCCCCTTGCAAGGGCGCATCATCAATCCCATGATTCATTGCGTGTTGCCACTAAAATGGCAGCTGCTTTGATTGAACCGAGGGGGCGCGTGCGTTCACGTCTCTGCTTGGACACAGTTGCGTGTGCGTGAGAGACGACTTCTTAATGAAAGGTTTATTTTTTTAACCTTTTAAAAGCACCATGTTTATCTGGCCTTGCTCCCTCTCCCTCTCTCTCTCTCTCTCTCTCCCCCCTCGGCCACGCTCCCTCCATCTCTCGCCACATCACCCACGCGTTTCCGGGCTGAAGTGGTGTTTCTCTGACCCTCCCTTGTTTCCCTTTTTCTGTTTTTGTTGCAGTTTTATCAGTCCATTTATTACTAAATGCTAATGCTGCAATCATTTGTGTGTTTTTGTGTTCGGGGGGGATGCATATAATGGGAAATACAATCACAGAAATGGAAGCTCTCTGTTAAATCACTTCTTGCTAATGCACATCCCCTCATTCAACTCTTATTCGCTGGTTAGTCTCATTATTTCAGGTTCATGTCCTTTAAATATAATTTCTTAATTTCCTCCTGCTTCATTAATAATTGTATGCTTAATTGTTTTCTTGCTCTGTTATTCCTCCTTTTTTCGTCCTGTTTTTCTCTGCAGCAGTTTCTTACCTGCTCGTGAACTGTGATTGTCGTCATGGTGTCAAATTGATGTTAAAGGGACTCTCACCTTTGTTGCATTTTTACACTTTTTTTGGATAAGGTTAAATTGGTATTAATAAGGTAATGACACTCTAAAATGCAAGACAGACCCACCAGGAGTAAAAACAAACAATTATTTCACTCTCATAATATTTAGTGAAAACTTCAACCAATAAAATTCTTCGGACCGAAGGACCTTATTGGCCGACAGACCTGTCTGTTTGCTGCATGGACATGCAGGTTTTCCGTCTGCTTCTTGTGGCGCATTCGAGCCCGCGTCAACAAGTGCGCGGAGGCAGTAGGTTGTAAGTCTGCTTGTAAATAAAGTTTCTTCAAAAAAATAAAAACACCGGGATGGCTGTAAGTCTGCTTGTGTAAATAAAGTTTCTTAAATAAAACACCGCGGATGGGAACGAGGGGGTGGGGCATTGGAGGAAGGCGGGATGATTTGAATGTGCTGTAATTCTCAAATGCAACAAAGGTGAGAGTCCCTTTAATGACTTCACTCTAAGTAGTTGGACTTTCAACCAGTTATTGTCGAGCCTTATTTTCTTCAAGTTATTTGAACAGTAGGCCAAGCAGGGTCTCCAGCTCTCAGTGGGTTCCTAGTGGAGGAGGTGCGTTTCCAGGCCAAATGGGATATTTAATCCTTCCAACTAGTTCTGACTCTGCCCCAGGGTTTCTATCAGAGTGGTTGTGCCTGGAAAACATCCAATATACGGCACTCAGGAGGCTTCCTATCTGTTTAGATGCCTGAATGGCTTCATCCAGAACCAGCACAGTAACCTGGTGGAGAGGTTCGGATGTCCAGGTGATCGTGGGAACTAGGTTTGTCCCAGAGGAGGAGCCAGACAAAGAAGGATTCATAAAAGCCGAGACAAAATGGCCACTTGGGAGCAGTCACCCAATTCCTTGAATAGGGAAACTGGTTCCTCCATCCTGAAACCAGAGCTGGGAGGGAAGCTCACCAGTGACTGTGGGATCAGCAGGGAAGGACAGAAGCCAAGACTCGCTGACTCCCGGCTTTGTCTTGTTCTTCAGGCTTTGAATTTATGGTTTTTCATTCATTATGCTTGTACTGTATTTATTCTGAGTACTAAAGGCAGCATGCTCTTGTCTGATTAAACACTTAGAGGTGTGAAAAGCTTCTTGCTTTAGTTCATCACCATTTGCACTTTGTTAATCATCAAGTGCTGTGATTGTGATTGAACAGTTGAGTTTTCTCTGCTTAAGTGTGTACTCGCTGTAAAACCCACAAATATCCTCCACATAGCAGAACCCACAAGCCACGAGTTACACCATGAAATCAGATTTAGCATTTGTTCCCCCAGTCGACTGCTCATTCAATACCTCTGGCTTGGTATTGATTGAAGTGCTGATGGAAAACGCTGTGTTTGAACTTGTCCTGCTGTGACCAAGATATGACCTGCATGTTTAGATATTAAAAATAAAGTTGCAATTTAAAACTATTCAAATGCAGTTTAGTCAAAGTATAATGAGAAATGCAGCATTTCCTCACCATCAACTGCTTCCAAGATTTCTTCCTGTTGATTCCAGCCACCTGTGAATTACACAAACTCCCCAATGTCATTGTCTCATTCACACCCCCGATGACACTGTGATGGGTGTTTAGTATTTGTGAAAGTAATCTAAAGGGAGTTTAATGTTCAATTATCAGCCCGAATCACTTCAAAGTGTTTCTGAAACACAGATTGTCTGTCCTGATGTTCTGTCCTCAACATACGCTGTATAAGGACATAGTAGATTGTCTGTAAAATGTCTGAATAGAGCGGGAACATCTTTGGAATATTCACAGCGACCTAGTGGGTGTGTTGATGAGGTTTCTAACATTCAACAGACTCCAATCTGCAAAAATACAAGTATTTTAGGATGAAGAAGTGGTGGCAACTAGCAGAGGATAAGGTATCAACTTTGAAAGATGAGATTCAAGAGCTTTAGGCAATAAGGTCTCAGCACAAAGGTTCAAGGTGACACAGCACTTTTCATAGCAGACTTTATATGTTATGACCTTTCTCCTGCATGATCTCCCCCCCACGCTCCAACCATTTCCTGAATGATCAGTAAACTTCCCTGGTTTGACTCAGACAATCTCCTGCTGCCTTCTTCAGAATCCAAAGGCAAACTTCGGGAAAATTGTCAGGATCCAGTTTTCCAGACATTTTCAATTAGAGAAATAAGTAAATATAATGAAAGAAGAAGTTGGACTACCTAGATAATACCAATGCATAATCACTAGGTTTGTGATTACAGTGTTAGATAGAGGTTGTGATCCACTTTGTACCTGTTGTGTCACCTCCTTTAGTTCTGCCTGCTGACACCCTGGATGCTCCTGCAGGGAAAGAAGGGTTGAATAGAAAGTAATTCTGAGCGATGTTCCATTGGACAGGGAAAGAAAGGGTTGATAAAAAACTCTGTGTCAGCGTTTGTTCTCCAACAAGCAGATTAATTGTCGTATTGTGTGTTTGTTGTGGATTCGCTGTAGATGACAAATCACTCGTTCACCAAAGGGCTTGAACTTGTTCTCACCTTCCCTCTTGGGTGTGATGAGGTCATCGACATCCGATGAGCAGCTGATTGGACATCGTCTCACATGGTGATGTCATCCGCTCATCACGCTATTGATCGCTGTGTCTGTGGTGCGGCCTGGACAATCAGTGCTGATACAAGTGTGTGTGTGTGTGTGTGTGTGTGTGTGTGTGTGTGTGTGTGTGTGTGTGTGTGTGTGTGTGTGTGTGTGTGTGTGTGTGTGTGTGTGTTGTCAGTTCATCCGTTGGTTTTAAAATAAATGGTGATAAGCAAAGTAAGAGAATTAGATTTTCTCAGATAACAATGCCTCATGCAGGCAAGCCCACACAGACACACACATACACACACAGAGACACACAGACACACACAGACACACTGTCACTTTGCCAGGGTGTTTAGACCAGTCAATAGGTAATAAGCTCGGCGGGTATGTAACAGTAGTAATTCCCTTCTACCCACTACTCAGCCTTCTTTGAGAATTAGAAGAGTGCTACTCAGATAGCACAGCAAATTGGAATCATTGCACACACACACACACACACACACAAACACACACACACACACACACACACACACACACACACAGGTGTTTTCAAGTTAGACTATGCTAACCTCAGTAGCTGGATTTTACGTGTTATACGTCTGACAACAACAAGCGACGCCACTAAAGACTTTTCTTTGTGGAAAAGATAATTTGGCTCTTCCAGCAACTGGCTTTGACAACCGTGATAGATGTTGAGTGACGTATGATTCATTAAATCACGTTCCATCTTCCAAAAAGTCTCAAACGAAGCCTTCCCAGATGGTTCTCTGTAACAAACCATCTGGCACCACCAGGTTAACAGTGGGCACAACAGGTAACACACACATGTACGTACCAATGCAGAAAAGCTTATGTTTTATCAGCACATAAAAGAAACTGCCATCAGTGTTCATATCTTGTTTTTATCTCTTCATCTTTAGGCTGAGCTGTAGAGATAATTTGCCTGAAAGTCTGTCTGGATGGAATGATAAAAGCCACCTCACCCTCTATCTGAACATCTCACATCTCGTTACAAAGGGAATTAGGGAAGCATTTAGTGCAGTGAAAAGGCAATTGTGTTAAAGTGACACCAGACAAATCAGAGGATAACAAAGAGGGATAGCACTTATTAATATCCAAGCCGTCATCCCAGGTCTGAATTGTTCTGCGGAGGATTATCTCTCTGGTGTCTGACGGCTCACCACACCTCCCCGCTACCTTCTCTCCATCTTGTCTCCTGTTCATCTCCTCCGCTGCCTTTTCTTTATCTGCCTCCTCTCCTCCACTCCAATAGGCCGCTCCGGTGACACAAAGCACAAGTTAAAACACACACTGCCTGTCTGCGTGATGAATGGACCAGAGCAGGGGAGGACGGAGGAGAGGACGGGGGGAGGAGGAGGAAGAGAAGGTCACAGTGGTTCTGGAGTTAAAAGCTCCGGTAGTTGACCGTAGAGAGAGAACTGGTGTTGATCTTTAACGTGGGTCCTGTCACCAGCGTCAGATGGTCGGCTGGCTGCATGAACACGGTGGGGAGTTCGGTGTTTGTGGAGGAGGAGGAGGAGGAGGAGGAGGAGGAGGAGGAGGAGGAGGAGGAGGAGGAGGAGGAGGAGGAGGAGGAGGAGGAGGAGGAGGAGGAGGAGAGCACAACAGGTGTTACATGAGCTGAGGGAGTTGCATATTGTGAAAAAGGTCATTCCCTGTTTCCTTCATGACATGAGGCAGAGAACCGAGGGTTAAAATCATCCTGATGTATCATCACGTGTTCTTTCTCATCCTCTGTTTCCTCTTCTTTATATTCTCACTCACTTTGTCTCTTTCCCGGTCAAATGAACAACAATAACGGGTCCAATGAGTAATTAAAGCCGACCAAAAACTCAAAACTACCTTTGCTACCTTGACGATTCTCATACAAAGGATATGGCTACTAATTCATTTCTTTTCATTAAGGATTAGTATTTCCATTTACCTGTTTAGTCTGGACATTAAAATAATGAGTTTCTGAGACTCCAGGTTCACGTCACCAGATTAAGGCTGAAAAATATGATTATTTTTTAATGTTGATAAATTTGTAAAAGGCACTATCGTCTGGTTATGTAATTTTTACCCATTGTTTTCACCCCCTGTGAATTTGTTTCTATTGCAAGCAAGATTATGCTGAAACTACCGGATGGATTACCGTGAAACTTGGTGAAGAATGTGGTTTGTTCCAGGAATTAAATCATGACATTTTATTGTGGATCAAGATCAGGATCCACTTTGATATAAGGTGTCTTTCTTGTTTTTTGTTGTTGACATTTTCACTGATCTCCCACGGAATAATTCACGGATGTTGATTTAAAAAAAATCGGATTTCTTTAAATGTGTGTGGTGCTTTATTGAATCTAAGGAGACCACTCGGTCATGGCAGCATCCTTCTAAGTCTAAAATATTTTCAATTCACTGTTGAGTAACAGAAAATCAAAAAACTGAGAATTTGATTTTTTCTGAAAAGCTGAGAAAATTGGAATTCGAGACACAATAAAGAAACTGGTTTACCGATTTTTTAACCCCATCTGCACAATTACAAGGACAATTTCTGCTTTGCTATCGGCTTTCAATTTCAAATCAATCTTTTTGTAACAACACTACAAGGTTTTTTCACGTGAGTCACAATCGTTCAAAATGGAAAATAATGTCTTCTTTTGTAAATCAGCTCCAATCACAGCGTTAAGCCGCATTTACCAACTGGCAGCACCCCCACTCCCCACAGGTGGAAACACTGGGAGCTTTTTTCTTAACTTCAAAAATCAGGAGTCTTGCTCATAAACAAAGATCTGCTCCTCGTGACAAACGATTTTTAGGAATTTCTCCTGACAGTAAAGACTAGACAGATAGAAGACAACAGCTTCTAAAGTGAAACAAGTGTTCGGAGTAAGGCTTTTAAATAAGTGTTTCTTAAGCACAGGAAAAACAAGACATTATCAAGTTATTATTTTTGCCAGCAGTTATGTTTGACTAACAACAACCAACACATTTACTCATTAACTCGCCTGCAATCACAATAAATGACAAAAACTGGAATTATTTGTTTTAATCCCAAAGATTAAGAACTAAAATGATCAGCATAGTAAATGGATGTAAGGAAATAAATAAAAGAAGATAGAATAAGTACGTCTCACGATTAGTAATACAATTAATGTTCATTACATAGAATATGCTGTTTATAATTATACCATATGCCCTAAGTAAAGAGCAAATTATGTATTAAGACAATAGTAAAAATATGCAGAATAATAAGAGAAAAAGTAATAGATACCAAGAAATGCAATATAAACACAAGGACATTTGAAAATCAGAGACATACAAACTATACAGAAATGTAAAAATAGCAGTAATATGATCAAAGTCTGAAGGCAGCAAAGGACATAGTCTCAAAAATGTTATGAATGCAGCCGAGGATCTTAGGCACAAAAAGAGCCTCAGGTGATTTCTGCTGTTGTCGAGGGAACTGGAGGTCAGCGACGACACAAGAGCCGGGGGTCAAGGAGAGAAAGAAGAGGAGCTTGAGGATGAAGGACAGTTTTCTCAGATGAGATCACAGCCATTGTGAGAGTAAAGGGGGGGGGGGCTGGGTAGAGACGTGCACACAACCTGAGCTGCTACACAACTGCATCTATCATCTGAACATTTAGAAATAAGAGCTGGTGAATTACCTACTATCTGCACTATGCTGCTGCTCTTTATGCCTCCCACGATCTATTGATCTAAACCTCCCACCACATCCAGCAATCTGAGACCCAATTAAAGCTTTTTTCCTGCTGTGGGTGGAAGGTGTACGAGCTCCTTCTCCTCATCTCCAGGCCACGGAGCATGACTGAGGAGATTTGGGAACTTGTGGTGGCTGGAGGCCTCTGTTATGTTTGACCCGTTGGACAAAACACTGCTTGTGATATAGATGAGATGTTAAAGTCAGAATGGACAGAGAGGCAGGACACAGGGTTTAGAACTTATTTAGTCGCTGCAAAGACCTTTTCATATGATGCTGTGGGTCTTTTGAAATGCAAAATGAAGGGTTTTGCAGTTTTTATAGTGTGTTAAGATTAGGGTTGCAAAATTCAAAGTTGGAAACTTTCCCTGGGAATTAACGGGAATAAACTGGAAATGTTGTGGGTAATTTATACTATCTGTATTTACCTTGTCATATACAGACATAAATATAAACATTTTGTTTTGTCATAGGCTGATTTGAGCCCTGAGGAAACTTTGGGCACTTGACTATTTGCTTCTGCATCGTTGTGTCATTCTTAACATAGGTCTTTGCACAGTATTTGCAAATGTACACAGCCTTTCCTTCTACATTGGATGGGGTGAAATGTTGCCACACATGAGATGTTGTAGTGTGCAGGATGCTGGGAATTATCTGTGCATGTGATAGTAGGAGGGTTGAAATTCAACGTGCAGTGTGTGCTGCATTCCATACATCTTTAAAATACAGTTTTGAATGATGTTTTCATTGCTCAGCGTTTAATTTGCGTAGTTTTTTTTTCTCCAAAATTCCCAAAATTCCCGAGCTTAACTTTCCGCCCCTTTGCAACCCTAGTTAAGATTTATAAAAAGTTTAAAGATTGACAAAAAGAATAGTCATTGCAGCTCAACATCAAATTGCACCTGTTGTCCAACCATCAAAACCAAAATATGTATTATGTACAATGACATAAAACACACGGAGACGCAGAAGAAAAGCAAATCATCACTTTCGAGAAGCTGAAACTTGAAAATATGTTGATATTCTTTCCTTAAAATGGCTCAAATCAACTCAGTTTTCATGATCGATACTTGAAACCAAGAGCATCTGTGGAGAAGTCTGGTGTATTGTGTCGGTCGGGAACAGACAAGTACCTTTCACAAAGGGGAAAAAAAGTGCCATAAGAGTTTGTTTTGTAACCTAGCAACAATAAGTGCTGTAAAAAAAGGAGGTCATGGTGAGAACCAACCACTGTGCAACATCTTATACACACAAACCCGATGAACCGTAGAAAACTAACCATTAAAAGAACAAGATCACTCTTTTTTTTAAATAGGTGAAAATCACATCTTCATCGTTGGTCGTCCTTGTTTTTATTGTCTCTCTCTCTTGCAACACCTGGATAATCACTCACACTCAGACCTAACTGTATAATGCATAAAGCTACGTGCACTTACACATGCATGCACACAGTCATGGCCTTGTAATTAAACCTGTTTTCCTCCCGGCTCCTACGGTGCATCTTATTTCTTTATCCGTGGATGTGGTTGCGTTATTGTGGAAACCTGCTGAGTGGCTGTCCAGCTGTGGTCGGCTCTTCTTTCTCTCTCTCTCTCTCTCTCTCCTTCTTTCTCCTTCTCTCCTCACTGCTCACCACACTTGGTTTCTCACCTTTCCCTCAGCAGTTCTTTATTATCTCCTGTTTAAATATCCTCTTTCTGCAGCGCTCGGCCTTAATTGCTTCTTACTGATTCCGACTCAGACGATTCGCCTCCGTTTCCCCCGTCACGTAGCTTTCCTCCACCCGACCTCTCCGACTGCTACTCGTGTGTTTGTCATTCGCCGCTCATTAGATATATCGGAGGCATAGCTTCCACAATTCATGTGCAGCGAATGAAAAGGAGGATGACAGGGGACGAGAAAATGGTTGAAGTGACGGGACAGTGATGATGGGATAAGGAAAATGCGAATGAGGTAAACAAGCATGAAAGACCTAGCGTCAGATGCAGGAGTTTAAACAGGACAGTGAGGAGAAGAGGAAGAGGAAGAGGAAGAGGAAGAGGAAGAGGAAGAGGAAGAGGAAGAGGAAGCAGACTTTGTGGAAGGCTCAACTGTCTACTCAAGCTTAGAGTGGATAATTACTCCTTTACGCTTCCTTGGGGATGAATAAATGCAATAAGTGCAGGTACTGATTATAAAAAAAGTGTTTAAAACAGCTAGTTTTTAACGCAGCCGTGGGTTGAATGGGTTTGCAGATGTGAACGTCTTTTAACAGCTGCGGTGACCCACGTTAAACCGATTTCAAGCTAGGATGCGTCGGGTCGACTGGACGGTTTAGTGACCGAGATTCCATCACTGCTTTGTTCCAGCTGCAGCACAACGACTTCACTTCACTGTGAACTTTTAAAAGATCATATAGACCTAGAGTGTTTAAAGATGGATGAGGCCGTGTTATCTTGATTGCTACACGATGGCTGGCTGCAGGTTTTGGCTTTAAACCCCCATCTCCTCCATGTTAGCGAATGGGACATGCAATAAATTAAATAGTCATGTAAGTACGCTTAAAGATTAATCTAACATTTCAATTAGTTCCTATCACACTGATGTTTGTTCAAGTGCTTATTTTCCCAGTAAGGTTGGTTTGAATTAGTCTTTCTATGCTGTAAAAATGAAACATCATGATTGACAGCTGAGACTGACTCACAATTGGTCGAGTGTGTGTATCAGGCTCCACTACACAACCACGATCACACAGACTTTATAAAGCTCAACATGGTGTCGCCATCAAAAGGTTTAATTCAGCTTCACTCATGTAGAATGAGAGGAATTGGAAACAAATACATCGAAGTCGGGCCTTTATTTCTATTTTGTTATATAACAGGTTCTGTTTGTTTTATCATATTTTATTAACTCATCTCTGTTTTCACTTACGCTCAAATTTTAATATGCTGGTGATTGTATTTGTTATTGCAAATGAAAAAACGTATCCACTAAAAAACATCAGGACAATTTAAAGTTCCACTACATTAATCCCATCGCAGCTTACTAATCACTTCCCTGTTCCCCTTTTTCTTTCCTCCTTCATTCAATATTTTAAACTCTACCTCTTCTACCTCTGGCTCTACATTCACTAACTGTTCAGAAACATCCTCCCTAAGCCGCCCGTGAGCGACAGAACTCATCCAGTCGACTAGCGAGGTGATAAGGAAGTACACAGCCGCATTACAAATAACCTACTCAGGAGAATAGTCCCTGCTATACTTGACACGACAGATAAATGGCAACAGAGCAGCGTGTGTGTGTGCGTGTGCTTGTGTGTGTGGGAGTCAGTGTTTGTGTGTTTGACGGTTTCTGGAGGTTAATATACGCCTGGTGTAACGAGAGGGAAATTTCTTTATGCCGCTAAGCCCTCGGGCAAGAACATCACAGTTATGATGAACAAGAGTTTTACAAAGCCTTCACTTAAGAGGCTGCCACACACACACACACACACACACACACACACACACACACACACACACACACACACACACACACACACACACACACACACACAAAGCCTGTATTCTCATGATATCCACAAACACATGATGCAGGTGCACGTGTACAGGAGCATTACCCTCTATCATTTTGCATTCGATGAGTCTGCCTTTGCTACGAGTGTGTGTGTGTGTTTGTGTGTGTGTGTGTGTGCGTGTGTGTTTGAGTGTCACTGTATGAGTGGAGCTGTCATGGAGCAGATTGTCCTATCTCTCATCATGGCATGGTCGTGGGGTCAGTGGGAAGGGAGGGTGGTTGTGGGCGGCTTGATGTCTTTGCTGATATAAAACCCTGTCAACTGGAGACAGGACCTGTCACTGCGCCCGAGCGTGTGTGTGGGTGTGTGTGTGTGTGTGTGCACACAGCGCATGTGTGTGTGTGTGAGACAAAGGGCCTGCGTCTGTCAGGCGGTCAGGACTGTGAGGACCTGATTGAAAGCAGTCTAAAAGGTCAAAGTCAAGAGTCAGATCAAAGCACTGTGAAGTATCTGTTTAGTGATTGAGGTTGGCCATAAAGAAGTGCCTGAAAAGACACACATACACACACACACACAATCGCATGCAGGTGTACACACACTCACAAACACATCTCAGCCATAGAATCAGGGACAATGCTGTAATTCAGTGTAGCAATAATGAATGTTCCAATTAGTCTGAACTCAACAATACATCGTCTCGGTACAGCTTTACAACTGAGCGTGTGTGTGTGTTTCTGTGAGTGGTTAAGTGTGTGTGTCTGTGTGTGTGTAGTGTGTGTGAGATGCGTTTCTACTGTACCATATATCTCTGTCCTGCCTGCACTCCAGCATTCCCAGTCAGATTGCACCTTATTACCTGTCTCTCCTCTGCGGACCCGAGGGGCGGCCGAAGGATGTTGATGCTCAGGGAGCCGACGAGTTGTGTAGGTCAGAGCGGCTCTGGCCTTCTGATGCTGTATATTATTTATATATATATATATATATATTCAAACTGGGGTTAGTCTTCTAAATGAAATATTAAAAAACATGTCAATACTATTACACACGTTTTCTCTTTTAAAAATAAACCCTACATACGAAGCAGTAGTAGCACAAAATTGGAAAACAAAAGCTGCTGGTTTATTTTAAATACTGTTGTGCTATAAGGAAGTCAGCTTTCCTGCAGCTCTATGGAATGTGTGCACTTTTCAGCATTTTTTATATACAACAAAACTGCAAAATATCACCAAATAGGGTCCAAATATGAGTTTAGTAAACCAACTTTATTCAATAGTCGTTTTAAATTAGGCTGTCGATCCAATACCTGCTGTACTTTGACAATGATAAAGTTTCACATCTTTAAATTTACCGAATTGACCTCCTGACCTCCGCCTCTCGATCCTTTAAGAGGGAATAGTTTCCTGACATTTTGTGCTAAAAGAAAATAAATAAATAGAAGCCATGTTTTGAGGGGCTGAATTTGTCAGCTCCATATGTGAAATGAAAATGTTGTCCCTGTCACCGTGGCGATGCCTTTAGCACCCAAACAACCCTGGAGTGATTGTGACATTCTTGCTCTATATGCCACCATCTGCTGAAAATATCCCTCAAGAGATAAATGTTTGCTAAAAGTTTCAGCCCTGCAGAGGTCATGTGACACCGTCTGCTCTGCTAAGCCACCTTTTTTTTTCCAAGTTTGCATGTCACATTTTTTAACCTTGTTACATTTAAAATACTGTAAATTGGGCGTGAAGCAACTTATCTGGACAAGTTAGCCGTCTGTGGACAAATTAAGTTGCCAGTTTCATGCAGACTCTTCAGGGTTATATCAGGATATCTTCTCTTCACTTAATATAAGATGTCTGAGGGATCTGTTATGATTTAAAAATGTCTGCTCCCTCACTTTTAGAGCTATTAAATTAAACGGATCAAAGGGGAAACTCCTCTGTCCGTCACATTCTAAAATTATAGTGCATTATGTAAATCGCGTCAGATTGAAATGACGATGTAAGAGCTCGGGCCGTAGACTCCGGCTCATCTGGTTGATTGGTCGGTCGATATTCTCTCCTCTGTGATTGGACAGACAATCACTAGTGTTGCCTTCACGAGGAGGAGAGAGCTGCAGCTATACAGCCATCGAGGATTAATCCATCAGTTTCAGTGTTAGACTCCCTGTGAAGACCCATTCATGCTTTGGCGCTGTAGCCTATGCGTAGATGTGAACCCTGACATGCACACACACCACAAGCCACGTGTGTGTGTGTGTGTGTGTGTGTGTGACATTGGGCGTGAGACAGAGTTATCTCGAGACAGGTTTCCCGTCTCCAAGTAGCCTGTTAAGCAGCGGGTGAGATTCGCCTAAAACGCCTGTCTGAGGAGAACTGAAAGTAAATTGAAAGCTGTTCTTGAACCATTTGGAGTACATGCATGATCTTGGTCTCTTTTGAAAGGTAACATTCTTGTAAAGGTAACATCTTTCCCCCCAACAGAATCACTCTAATTGCTACTGGCATTGAGTAATAGCAGTTAGAACACAGTGAAGTAGAAGGTTTTTATTTCCGCCTGAATATTTTTTGTTAAACAGATGCCTGCAGAAGACTCTAGCTGGGACGTATGAGCTGGAAAACACACTGGGACCCGAGCATGAAGCCTTGACTAGCCCAAGTTCAAATTTGATAACAATACCACAGAAAATGAATATTTCACAGATTTTTTCCTAAGGGCATGTCTAGGCGTTTTCCACAAAGGCCATTTGGAACTATGGTAACCAACTAGGCTAAAAAGGCTACTTTTATACTCAAAATCATACTTTTATATAAAGGAGGCAAAACCAGTCATATGGTTTAAAATGTATACAAATAAACATCTTTCATGTTGTTTACACCTCGATGCTGGCTGCGCTGAGATTACGCAACAGCTGACTGTGGCTAATATTTGATGTAATAGTGTGTTTTGGACTGATTATGTTCCTGGATTGGATCGTCTGGACCTTTGGCAAAGTACCAAGACTGTTTTCGTTGGAAAGTTATCGATCTGTGGATTAATATGATGCTTCTTAGGTGAGTGACGTTGACTTTGTGATGTTTTTTTTGTGTTTGTGTCTTGACTGAGACGTTAATTGTACCGGCTGTGGTGATCAGATCTCGAAATGGTTTACATCAGTCGAATCGGAAGAATCTTAGCTTTTTGACGATATGTTGCATCTGTAAATAACAATGTTTAACGCTCATCGGTAAAACAGCCCACCTGGAAGACGCCCGCGGGCTGATGCTGCTTAAACATTAAGCCAAGAAATCCCACCAGGACACTTGGAGGACATACAGAACATACTCAAGACAGAAATGCCCCAGCTGAACTAGGATTCAAACCAAGACCCTTATGGCTAAGGTTCAAATCCCCATTAACACAAGCAATAACTTTTATGACTTTTAACTCGTCTGGTGAGGTAGAAGTAAATTCCTCTTTCACTTTGCCCTTCAAAAAATCCTGGACAATTCTGGACCCTGGTGTCTTTTTATATATAACGCTTTTCAGTTCTTGTGAGACAACCTCTAAAACACACGAGGAACATACAGAGGATGCTCGTGTGTGAGGTTGTGCACATCAAGTACACAACCCAGCGCACCCCGAGTTATTTTAGGCTTGTTAATGAGCAGGTATATGCATTCATTACGACTGCTTAGGATACATAACATTTAATATTCATTTGTTTCCAAGACCTCAGCCTGTTTTGCTCAAGGACATCTTGTAATGAAGATCCTCACGACTGTTAGAATACAAACCCCTTTCTAAAACGGTTTGTAGATATTCCCTTCATCCAGAAGATTAGTCTCTAAGTGTTATATTCTTTAATGATGTGCTTTTGCTCAAACAGTAACATTTTCGTACAAGGCCAGTCTGAGTGTTTTTCCCTCTCGTATCAATTCTCTGCACTTTCACCAAAAGCCTGTGCGGCGTGTTCAGTCTCAAGGAGGTTAAAGTCTTTAACTAGTAGAATGGGAGAATTCATTTTGACTAGCGTACAGTGCTTCGAATCTTGCTCCAGGCGTTGTTGATCAGTTTTAATATGCAAGAAAAAAACCTCCCGAGCCAACAGTTGCTCTGTTCTCCGCAGCCGGGGAGAGACACTGCAGAGCGGGGGGGGGGGGGGACGAGCTGCCAGCCCCCCCGCTGATTAGCTTGATTAATTAGACCTCGACTTTATCAAAGTGATATTTGGAGTTTGTATGCAAAGAGGCCCCTAGTAATGATAGCAGTTGTATTTGTGCCTGTTTGTTTCTCTCTCTTCCCTCATGAATAAACATTCACTGGTTATTCCTGCCTCAATCCAATAGCCTGTATAATACAGAGTTACTTTTTTTAAAATATATATATATATATAGCTTTAGACGTCACAACCAGTCGCTGGAGAGACAACACTCATTGACTCCTCTTCGACGTATGGCCCGGGCGGCCGGGGCCAGAGCGGGAGGTGTCAACGTGCCAGACACTAAAACGTTAAAAATGTTCTGGACATTTTTTACTCTCACCATAAATTCTCCGGTAGAATCCGCAGCCGAGTCGGAGCTGGAGAGAGAGAAGGGCCGAGGTTAGGAGAGGGGACGACAGGTGAAGGTGAAGACCGACTCGATTATGATAAATATCTGGCAGTTTAGCCTGAGCTCTTATATCTTTGTTCCCTTTTTTTATTATGGGCACTTCCTCTCCAATCCGAGGAAAGCCTTCGCCAAAAAACACAACACACATGCAGCGTTGTTGTGTGTCTGTGGAAGAGCAGAGTGTGTTGTATGTGTTCGTTTATGAAGTTTGTTTATCATGCGTGCCGGTAAGCCTTTGAGACCGACTGGCAGATGGGCTGCGTGTGGAATTACTTTCGCTTTTGCTTTCCAATAACTTTGTGTAATATCTTCCATTTCTCTTCTTCTGTTTGCGTTACACTCGCAAACATTGCCTCTCTTTCAAATACACACACACACACACACACACTTGATTACTCTCTCACCCAGACGCATATCGCTTTACTCCCTCACCCTTTATGTTCGATCCATCTCCCCCTGTCTCTCCCGACCAGCAGCCAATAGTGGAGCTCTCGGTGTAAAGGCCATTTTCTGTGAATCGGAGCGTTGTTGTGTCTTTGCAATCAGCTATTCATGAGCTTCATGAGGTGTGTATACCTGGATCGGTGCGTTCAGGTGATGCGTTTGCCGACTGAATGTGGATTAACGAGACTTCACGTTTAATGCAGGCATGTGTTGTCAGGTAGAGGGAGATGGAGCGCCTGCTCATCTCATCAACAGACTCAAGGAGAAGCCGCTCCTGACCTGCACCAATTTGTTTGGTTCAGCTGAAACTGAAGATAGATTCGTTCCATCTGAGGAGATGTGTTTGCGTTATTTGATCATTTGATCCTGAGCAACAACGACACAAGAGCAGGAGCCGTGTCACTTGTTGATGTTTGTATTTATTCTTTAAACCCATGCCGTGCATATGCAGTATTTCTCCGCTCTAGCCCTTTGTCGTCACACCGTCAGAATCAGAATCAGAATCAGAAGGTATTTATTGCCAAGGAGGTTAACACCTACCTGGAATTTGCTCTGGTTATTGGTGCATACAATGAACATAGAAACATAAAAACACAATAAATACACCACACATAAGAAAAACAATAATAATAACAAAAAAAAACAATACTCAGTATTTACTTCTTATTTACTCACTTTTTCTAATATTTATACAAGGTAGCATTTATTTAGACATAAATATATCTATATAAAAATATATAAAAGATGTAAAAAGTGAAGTAAAAAGTGAAGTGCAAAATGCAAAAAGCAAAATAGTGTCAAATTGCAATATGCAATGTAATGCAGTATAATATAAAGGCAGATTTAAATAATGAAAGGGAAGAAACCAAGGAAGATAGGGGGAGTGAAATGAAGGAGCAAGTGAATAAAAGTGCTGACTGCATGGTGATGGCGAAGGGGGGGGGGGGGGGGGGTGATGGAACACTTCATCATCGGCCACTGTGCTAAGTGACAGCACGGGCGCTCAAGACTGAGACAGAGGGGACGGCAAGAGGTGGAGAGGGAGAAGACTGGGTGGTGAGGGAGGGAGTGAAACCCAAAAAATGGAAGAGCCAGAACGGGAGGAGGTGAAGAGAAGTGAAGAGAAGAGAAGGGAGAGGGAACTGACCTGTCACCTGGAATCACCCCCGTCCTTTTAACCTGTCGTCCGGCTGTAAAGGACGAGACAAACCCGAGACCTCTCACTCTGTCCCTCACACGCTTTAAATCCACGAGCTCATATCCAGACTCCTCAGGTTCCTGCAAGAGTTACAGCAGTGCTTTGCTCTAGCTGCACACACACACACACACGCACACACACACACACACACACACACACACACACACACACACACACACACACACACACACACACACACACACACAGACAGACACACACACACACACACACACATCTCACCACATTGACGTACAAATTGCAAGAAGACTCTGGGAGATGAAACTCTGAACTTCGAATTCCTGACCAGCTTTGAAGTTTTTCCAACATCTCTCTCTCTCTCTCTCTTTGGTCCTCTTTGGGGGGGGGGGGGGGGGGGCTTCGTTTCTGCTGCTCTCCACGGGAAAAGCATTTGTAATGTTCTTTTTTTATTTTAAATTTTATCTTAAAAACTCCCTTTTCATGTTCCTGAGTTCTCTAACATGGCAACTTAACATCGTGACCCTTTCCTCTGTGTCTTTTTGTACTGTGTGTATTTATTTGAGACGCTTGTGTGTGTGTGTAGTTGATGTGTCTCTTAGTTTCCAAGCATCTTCCAAGCATCTTAAATATCTCAAATATTTTATCTCTATGGGGAGAGACAGTGATGATGAGCCAGACATATTTCCATATCAGTAGATCTGTGGTCACGGTGCTTAAAAAGCTGCTTCACACAAAAAAAGCTTTTAGAATAATCACCTTTATCCAAGGAGGTGATTTTGAAATGGTTGTTTGTTTGTCTGTTTAATTATCGGCTGAATAACGCAAAAACTACTACACTGATTTTCATTAATTTTTATGAAGGGGAGGGGCTTGAACCCATGAGAAACCCATTACATTCTGAAGTGGATCTGGATTAACGCTCTTCAATATGGTTAGATCAGGTATTGACCATGATGAAGGGAGGTCTGCCATCTCCTCCAGCCAGCCCCTCTAGTTTGTACTGTAACTTATTCAAAACCATTTTTAATATATATATATTAATATTATAATATTATAATATTATATATTATAGTATGTATAATTTACGAATAGCATAAATAATTATCCAATGTCGAGAGTTTTGAGAAGCAGTTGGAGGAGAGTAAAAAACACTTTCTGTTATCATATTCAGTTTGTTATATTGTCAAATGATTCACTAACTCATACACACACACCCACACACACACACACACACACACACACACACACACACACACACACAGACACAGACAGACACACACACACTTGTATCTGCCCTGACATTAATTCAGGTTATGCAGAGTTTGAATGAGTCGTCCTGTCTCTTTGCATTATGCACTGATGACTGTTTCCTTGTCTGTCTGAGTGCAGCATTGATGAAATGTTCCTTTTTGTTTCCTCTTGAGTCTGAATCGGCTCATTTATCCCTGAGATGTTTGTTTCCCCCCCACTGGAATTCTCTCCAGCAGGTTTTGTGTGTTTTTGTGAGTCTTCTATGATCACGAGCCTTGTAACCTGCAGTTTTCTTGCAGACACCAGAACGATGAGGCCGCTGGAAGCATGTGGCGTGCCCGCTGTTAAAGAGAGATTTCAGTCTTGCATCATCCTTCCACCTTGCTTATGAAACTTGGACGACTTCTGCTATTAATGACTTATTGGCAGATATAGGCAAGAAGTCTACCTGCACACAAGCGTAGCTCAAAGTTTTCCCACCAAAGATTATTTGTGACATGAAGATGATTAAAGTTATTTTGAACCAGCGTCTCTTTCGACCACCCTCGCAGACGCCTCTCAAGTACTCACCCAAAAGAAAAACTAAAAATAACAAGGAGACGAAACGCAGAGAAACTGAGAAGCCGAACAATGAGCAGGTCTTCCTCAAACACTTTCTCTGGCTTTGCTTTCTTAGTCATTATCACTTGTTTTCTATGACTGGAAACATCTGTGCTGGTATAAGTGCGTCTGACCTTCTCTGTGTGTGTGTGTGTGTGTGTGTGTGTTTGTGTGTGTGTGTGTGTGTGTGTGTGTGTGTATTAGCTAATCGCACATAAACATGTACAGTGCGTGGATGTAAACAAGCAGGGAAAGAAAGTCATATTGTATCTCGTCAAGGACATTTGTCAGAGTTATTGAATTAATTTAAGTCTGTAAGAAGAATGTTCGCCGAGAGGGAGTCTGCCCTTCAAATGGTGGAGGGAGGGAGGGAGGGAGAGAGGGAGTGAGCGAGAGAGGGAGGGAGAGAGGGAGGAAAGTTGAAGGAGGGAGACAAGGAAGACATTGGTGTTTGTTGCAGTTGGCGCCAGATGTTGTCACTGTCGAAAGAAGGAAGTAGAGGAGGTAAACATCCACATTTGCACACACATACACACACACACACACACACACACACACACACACACACACACACACACACACACACACACACACAAGATGTTCGACAACAACAAATTAGTTAAAATGTACCCAGTAACCAGTTCGAAATTAGACTTAAAATGATCCCATTCATACTGGTGGTGTATTTCAAACTAATGTGTATTTCCACTTGGACAATAATATAATAATAATTAAGGGAATTCTCAAATCTTATCTCATGTACAACTGACTTCTCCTGCAGTGATTGTAACTGTTCGTTGACTTAACCATAGTATTTTATTGAATCATCAAAAATGATTGTTTATGACCTTTTCCCTTGTATTACTGTATATATATATATATATATATCAGGGTTCCTACGGTCATGAAAAACCTGGAAAAGTCATGGAATTGTTTAATGTTTATTTCCAGGCCTGGAACAATCATGGAAAACAATAAAACCCTAAAAGTTTTGGAAAAGTCATGGAAATTTGTTATATTCATATTTTCATGTCGTTCACTTACGCTGAGTTTTAAATAATTCACATGCTTTTAAAGAAATACGTTCAAAATATAAGCAGGCATACTACGGTTTGTGTATTTTAAGGTATACTGTATGCCTTGGAATACTCATTGTTAGTTTAAATACTACATTTCGACACTTTTTCACATACACACCGAGATTTCACAAAATGTTGGGTCATGGAAATTTGGTTCAAAGTTATTGAAAAGTCATGGAAATCCATTGGTCAAAATGTGTATGAACCCTGATATATGCATATTTATTTCATTCTTATTTATTTATTATTTTCTTTCAATGCATTAACTCTTCATTGTTCCCTCGGCACCATTGTAAATGAGGGTCTTATTCCTCAATGTGTTTTCCGAGGCTGAATAAATAATCAATCAAAAAAACCTTTTAGTTATATCTTTGGAAAGTCCGTGTGATCCGTGGAGGTCACACGGCGTCGAAGTCACATGACTGTAATGAGGACGAGCTGGGAAACCTCTGGGTGTGAGCGCGGCATCGCAAGTAGCCGGTTCCCCTTAAAATATTTAGACTACCAGTTCAAAATGCCCGGGGGGGTGGGTGGGGGGAGACGCCATCGGAATGTGGAGTCTCATCCCCGTGTGATGTGAACCCCGGCGCTGACATGTGACCTCGACCGGTGACTCACATGACCCTCGGTGGGACAGTCTCACCGAGGGGTTTAAATGGGGCCACGCGCTTTAAACTTCATTAGTATAATAAAAGGAGGGAATTATCATTTTAATGAATACAGCAAACATGACCTTATTGTTAAGTGGAGAAAGTTTTTACTCACTCTGGCTCGTTGCCCGGCACTTCTGGATTTTATTTTTAGATCTTTTGAGCCTTTTGTGAGCAGAGACGGAGCCGGAGGAGGGAGACTGGATTTAAAAAAAGGATGCTGCTGTTTGGAATGCTCCCTCTTCCAGTCTTCTCCTCCCTCCCCCCGCTATTCACCCTTTCTGCTCACCTCCACTTCTTTGCTCCGACGACCTTCTCCCCCCCCCCCCTCTGTACCTCTGTCTGGTCGGGGGGGCGGCTGTCACACTGATATCCCCGGTGCTGCGGTTTTGATCTCCGCCTTCAATAATGAATGAAAGGATACGATTCGTCAATCACTTCAAAAAAAAACAACCCGTGTAGCCCACAATGATCCAAGGTCAGGACAGTGGCAGCTGTCAGAGGAGCTGATGGCTCACACACAGACAGGTGTGTGTGTGTGTGTGTGGGGGGGGGGGTTCATGCACCACACATATACCCAGAGGAGAGCTTTGGTGAAGAATGAGGCTGAGGAGAATTAGACTAAACAGGAGAGGGACATGAAAGGATTGGAAAGTGTCTTTCACCAAATGAAAGGTGGCTGGAATATTTCAAACTCAAGACAAGAGACGTTTTAGGTTAAAAGTACAAATTGAACTGAATCCTTCCAAAGTCACATTTCCCTTCTGGATCCTGACTCTGAATTACGCTGTTCTGTGATTGGCAAAATTATGTCAGAATCACAATCTTTATGGTCAATTTACCACAAAACGTGTATTCATACATTATTCTAGGTGCTCTGGTAAAAAAGTTAATTTGTGTATCAAAAATTACGTTTTCGCTCTACCAGATGGTGGCCATCTTGGATTTCGGGGTCAAGATGATGTCTAAATGGCAAAATTATGTCAGAATCACAATCTTTATGGTCAATTTACGCCAAAAAGTGTATTCATACATTATTCTAGGTGCTCTGGTAAAAAAGATACTTTTACAAGATGGTGCCGGCTGCCATTTTTGCGAGGGACATGGGGGCTAAATCTTTTATAAAAGGTGTAAAGAAGTCAAATCAGTCGTCAAAACATATTAGCCAGAGAATGGTCACGGAATGGAGGTTCCTGACCCTACTAAGACCAAGGAGTTCAGTTCAGACCCTTGACAGGAGGCTCACTTATGATCTGAGGTCCTCTACTAAAGACTGAGACATGATCAATCAATCAATCAATCAAATTTTATTTGTATAGCCCATATTCACAAATCTCAATTCGTCTCATAGGGCTTCAACATGGTGTGACATCCTCTGTCCTTAACCCTCAGCAAGAGTCAGGAAAAACTATTAAAAACCCTTTTAACAGGTAAAAATACGTAGAAACCTCAGAGAGACACATGTGAGGATCCGTCTCCCAGGACGGACACAAGTGCATTAGATGTCAAGTGTAAGAAGAAGAAAGACAATTATATTATCGAAGTGAAAGTCTGAGCGCTGGAGAAAAAGAAGTGACAAGCTCCCAGATGAAGAGAAGGAAGGATGGAGGGAGATTAAGTGAAGAATGTTTCCTGATTTCCACATAGACACATTCCTCTCTCACTCAGTAAATACCGGGTCCCGTTTAGTGGAGTGTGTTGAGAGCCTGAAGTCAAGTTATCACATGTCTGAATTCAGTCGAGTTTGTGAGATCACATAGTATCAGTGTGGATGTGGGTCAACTGTGTGTGTGTGTGTGTGTGTGTGAAGCCCTGCGGCTACGATGTGAAGGTATTGTGGTAATCGTGTCCGACAGGTTCAGGACCAGACTGGTGTTGCCCCCAATCACCCACTGGCACACACACACACACACCACCACACACTGTGTATTCTAGTGTTATTATTATTTCCGATGTGTGTCTGACTGCAGCGCTGACGGATCGGATTGATAAATGTTGTGTGTAAATACACGTCTGTTTATCTACCTGCACAAGGACTTTCTGTTTTTAATGAGGCAGCAGGAGGGAGGCGCCGAGTCTGGGAGATAAAAACAAGAGTAAAACAGAGGAGGAATTATTGTCTGTTTGTGTGTTTGTCATTCAAAAGTGTCGAGGTGTTTTCAGAATCACTTGTGTACACAACTTTCTTCAGAGGGAGAGGAGGCTGCCGTCTCAGCGGGGGGGATTTATTTCACTCCCATTCACCTCCTCTCTCCTCCTGTCGGCTCATCAGGAGATAGGAGCTGACAGTCGGGTGTGTGTGTGTGTGTGTGTGTGTGTGTGTGTGTGTGTGTGTGTGTGTGTGTTTCATTGTGTGTGTGTGTGTGTTTCATTGTGTGTGTGTCCCAGCATATGCCCTGCAGAGTGGCCCACCTCTGAAATGTCACTGATCACAGTCTCTTCCACCTGATTACCTCCACCCCCCCCCCGATATCACCTCTCCATCTCCCACTACCCCTCTGCCCTATTTATTACACCATCTCCCCCCCCCATCCACCGCCCTGCACTTCAATGACCCCGTGCATTCACACCATCATTCTCTTTAAGACATGTAAGGTTGAGAGAGAGCACACACTCACACACACACACACACACAAACACAAACACACAAATTCAACTCTTGATCTGTTAATGTACAGAATATTAAAACTTGATATTTCAACTAGAAGTCCTGGACACTCGCTGCTTTTGTTCACACAGACATTCACACAAAGTTAGATTGTCATTATGAAATGTCACGAAAAGCCCAACACTGATATTTATACTGACAAAGTCACAGCTTTGGTTCCCTGGCTTCCTCGGGTTGATATAATTACACACTGGCCAGTCACTGAGTGAGTATGGGCCAAATGGCGAAATGTCCAAAGTCAATATGATTAAGTATTAATTGTGCACTTGTGTTTTCTTTCACCTGCCACTGTCCCTTCTATACGGCACTATAACGGACTCCAGACTGTGAAAGTTGCAATATGAACTTAACCTGCTTCATAAATGGTTTTCACCTTGAAAGGAGTTGAGATCCGACTGTAACAGCACTTTCACTTTGTACCTTGATTATTGTTGATTTTGTTGGCAGGATGAAAACACATTTTTGGGTAGTAGAGTCATCATTAAACTACAGAAGAAAGAACTTACTGATCTCTCCAGAATCAGGGTTGCCCAGGTTTCTCAGAATTGCACCTTTGGTGATATGTTTGAATGATGAGGACATTCATTTAATGCATTTAAAGCTATGAAGTTGGAGATGTTGGGATAATGAGTTCATTCATTTTCTCCATTCAAACAGAAAGACTGCAACCTGCCAAACTGACGGGTGTCTGGCACCTGTTGTTTAACAAACCAGTCAGAGTCAGTGAAGGTAGACACGCCTACGTAGGTGATGATAACAGGAAGTGTAATACAAGGTCTTTAGTTCCCTCCCTACTTTTCAATGTGAAACCACAACTAACTAGATTAAATATACAAGATGTAACAAGAACCTGAACCTTGGTTTAGACTTTAGAGAAGATAACATTTGATAGCATTTTGACTTTGGACTCCTCTCTGTGTCCAGGCTGCTCTCTTGTGTTTGAATCTACTGGTTTGAGGTTTTGTGTAGATCTGTGATAGTGAAGGCAACTTGTCTCCAGCTCCAGCATCTGACAATCATCAGATCAGGACCAGTCATTCATCTGTCAGTTCCTCAGAGGCAGCTGTCAGTCAAAGCTGGTGGAAACTGTGATTGGAGCGGGAAAAGATGTTGCTCAGAGGAGGGCGCTGTGATTGGCTGTCTGAACAGGAAGAGAGGTTGGGGGGGGGGGCTGAAACTCAGTAGTCAATTAAAGCAGCTGCCGACTTGAAAAGCCACGAGACACAGATCAAAGTTCTGCAGTCACATCCTTTCCGCCCCACCCACCTGTCCAGGACTACACTTCAAGTCCAGTCCAGTCCAGTTCCCTGTGGACCCCCCCCCTCCCCCCCCACTATCTTACAGTTCAGCTGTGGCCTGTTGGGATCAGTGGGTGGGCTGCACAGTCACTTTCATTTCATCATCATCAAAGGCAGCAGGTGTTTTCTGCTTTCTGCTGCTACCAACTCTCCTGTGGTCACTAGATTCCTCCAGTTAGTCTGCTGTATCGTGTGTGTGTGTGTCTGCGTGTGTGTGTGTGTGTGTGTGTGAGTGAAGAAGACAGAGCTAGTCATCAGTTGTGTGTACAGCAACACTCATTGGGAATTTTGGGCTAATTTTGTGTGTTGTTTTGCACAGACAACTAATGGCATGAATGTTTTGACACATGTCATATGCAACACAATCTTACTCCTAAGCTGTTTACTTTATTGCCAGCTATAATTTACAAGACAATTGTCAATACAGTTCATCACAATCAATTATTTACCATCCAACATTGCGGAGGAACAGCCAGGATTACTTACTGCTGTTATGAACATCTACCTCTATTTAACGGAGACATATTGTGTCTCTAATGTGTTTTAGTGTGTGTGTGTAGTCTGTAATAAACACAGCTCCTCTACTCCACAGAAAGTATTGCTCCTACAACACCTTGTTACTAGTCCAGGGACTTTCGGGGATGCCACACATTTGAATAACACAACCAGGTTCACATTTCCTACACACGCTGAAATAGCTAAATCTGAGTATTTCAGACAGAGGCTGAAAAGAGGAGGTGCAGCAATACACAGTTTGAGGAGAGTGATCTGTTTTCTGAACATTTTCAAGTAAGAACCCAAATTCACTTTTCATCCGAGAGGGTTCTTGAGTTCTGACTTTAAATCGGTGTCATCTGAGGCCATGTGTTAACAACCTTCGTGTTTCAGGTCACATGAGGGTTGTTACAACTCCTGGGAAGGAAGGAAAAGACAGCAAATTAAAATGATAAACTTGAATATTAGAGTGATATATCTCCTTTACTGCAACAATCTTGTGCCAATATGAACAATGACAAACTTACTGCTTGTTTTTGCTCCCTCACGCTGTTCAGACTTCAGACGATTGGGGTTGTTGTGCAAGTCAACAGAGACATAATCCATCGTCCTTCTTTTGTGCAAAAATACATCCCACAGTTCAGCAGAAGTTAATACAAGGCTTTGAGTGGGGGTGTCTTAATAGTCTCTTTCAGTATCTCTTTGTATAACTAACCCTCAAGTGTGACTAAGCACGGAAACAGTGTCTGTAGAAACACAAAGAGGCCGACCGACTAACTCAGACTGCTGATGCCTGATATGAGCCTCAGATGAACTTGTGATCGTGTACAGAACCGTGCAAAGGTTGGAGGAGCTTCAGATGTTTTGAGTTTATCCATCAAGCAAAACCACGAGGGAGCGAGAGTCATAACGAATCAGAGTCACTCAAAGATCTTCAACAACAGGAAGAGCTTTTCTCTGTTGTGTCTGTGATAAGTTCTCCAAGATGGTGGAAACGACCTAACTGTCAAGCACCTGGAAAACCTGTACTTTGGAGGATTCAAAAGCAAAGAGTGTTTATGGCAAATATTGATTTCATTCATGAATTTGGTACTTATTGCACTTATTTTGTCATATTTTAAGGCCTCCTCCACTAACTTTAAGTGTCTGAAACTTTTGCACATAGAAAAGTTTGAAACACTTTTTTCTATGTGGATACAAATCTATAATTCACATTTCAAATCTATAATTCACATTTCAGCAGGACTGTGACTTCCGTCCCCTTCACTTACATTCTAATCGTATCAGAATAGGATCGTTGAATAAAAAATATGAGCAGTAGACACGAGGACTTTAACTTATTAAACATGACAGTTTTCCAGAATATGGTTTTCAAAGAAAAGTTGAATTGAGGGTCACTTGACTTGGACGTAGATACTTGAAGACATTTCTGGTCTCATCAAAGAGTCTTCTTCAGATGTGACCCAGGTGTTTAAATCTTTGAGGTGGTTATCAAGGCCATTGGTGTCACTTGGTTCATTAGAGCTTCTGGCTGTTCTCATTGGATTCAGAGAATAGACGACCATGGAGTTTGGGGTCACATGAGGCCGACTGTCAATGGTTGTTAAAACTCCTGAGAAGGGACGACAGGACAGCACAGGTGGGAGATAACTGCTGTTGTATAGACGTCTGTTGTGGGATGGTTTACACTCCTCCTTCGAACCATCTGTCCTCCCTATTTAAAAGTGTTGTTTTCGACCGGAAGAGTTGGCACTCCGGTGTGGAGCCACGCATTTGTTTAATGGTTGTTTAATTTCATTGATATATAGGTTTGTACTTCTCTAACTGCAGTGGACTGCATAAATTCTCTTCTGGGTGTGTGTGGTGCATGTATTACCTGCTTTGTCTCGGTGTCTGTTGCTGGGTTTGAAGAACACTGGGATGCAGAGCTCGTCCCAGATCCTCCAACGGTTTCTTATCCACTCCACACACGTACTGGGATGACGTGGCTGGACCAGACTTTAAAGTCTATTCTTTAAAAGGTGCTGCAGCATTCGCTTTATTAAGGTGATTTTAAACATGTCTGGAATCAGGATCGTCATTTAACTGGAGAAATGTGCAAATGATTTTAAGAAGAAAACACACGAAGCAGAGTTGATTTGTGATCCAGTTCATCAGCTTTCAGGTCAGAGCCACAGCTCACCTGGAATTCACCTCACTCCTGTGAAGTTCACTCACCTCCGGCTTCCTCTGCAGAGGTTAGAGATCCTGTTGTCTGTCTCTCAGGCAACAACTTCCCCTCAAATACCACATTCTTCCTGGTTTCTTAGTTCTGTCCTTTACAAATTGCAGCATAACTGTTGTTGATGGATGTTGATGATGAATGGATTTTGAGGTTTCTTTATGAAATGATTTGGCTTCAGCTGTCATCCAGTTTGTCCGTTAATCCTTTTCCTTTGTTGTACAATCTCTGCTTCCTTTCGATCTTCGAGACCAAAATCTGTGGATTGTGCGCTGAATACATATCTTGGTATAAGGAGTCACAGTGTGTGGGGTGTGTAGTCGTTTTAGGTTCCAGGGATCTTACGTTTTTACAGCTTCAAGCTGCAAATATTCACCGACAGCATCAACATTTCAATAATAATAAACTGAAGCATCTTTCTTTTTAACAAAAAGCTGCTTTGATTGCTTTCCAAAAACAAGATAAAACAATAAATGAAAAATAAGATTCCAAATTAATAAAACCACTTGATAGTAATAATAAAGAAAAGATACAAGTATGACATAGAAATGTAATAAAATAGCATGAGAAAAATAAGAAAATTGACAATATAACCCAATGAATGATGATAAATGCATTTAATTGAATGCATAGAATGATAAGAATTCAAGTAAAGTAGATCATTTAAATATAAGTGGAGAAGCCTGTATAAAGAGAGGTTAGATAGTTAATGGTGATAAGTGAAAAGACGTAGAAAGGTGAACAGCTGCTCTCCCTGATATAAGTGTGTTCCCATCGTTTTCCTTTCTGCTGCTGCTGGTCCTCCCACAAACCAGCAGCAGAAAATTGCCAGCAATTATGACCTATTTAAGATTTTTCACCTGACCTTTCTGAACTCTTCGATTGGGAAATAATCGTCCAATTAATTTTCTTAATTTTTTCCTGAATCCTTTTTTTTCTGACTGCATCTCAGAGTCGACTTAAAATTCTCCTATTTGTCTCGCACATTATTTGTCCAATCAAGTGTTTTTAAATGCCTGTTGAAACAAGTGCAGACAGATTTATTAGATTATAAAGCAGTGGAACTCATTTGCACCCCATAATCAAAAAAACGGCTTAGCCCTGCAACTTTTACTCACTTATTCATAGAAAAATTACTGGTAATATAAGACTGATGTAGTTATTTTCTCCCCTGAAACTCATGCATCAAATAGTCAGTGTTGGAATGAATGTGTACGTGAGAGAGTGAGACGGAGCCGGGCTGTCGGTGAATCAGTATTCATAGACTATCTCCAGATCTGCCAGGCCTGTCTCACAGCAGGGGTTCGGCTCTATGAAGATAAAGTGATTTTTTTGGGGAGTGAGTGACCCTCAACCTGACCTGAAAAACACACACGCACCCTCACTGTGCACACACATACACAACATCTTATCCAGCAATTAAGCAGGCACTGCTGGAGTCAGAACTCCACTTCAGTTTCATTCCTTCTCTCTCAATGCTGTGAGATCAGGGTTTTCTCTCTCTCTCATCTGAATGCTAACTGTTATTGTTTGACCACCTTTACCAAACGGGCAAATTTCCAACTTGAAAATTGCCACCTTCACCCGCGCTGTTGCTTAATGACCTCATAGCGAGCCAGGGAAAATTCCCCCATCCCTACACAGCTGTTACTGTAATTTTAGGATTAATTTCCGGATGTTTAATGCAGCACAATGTAAGAATAATGATCCTTACTGGCCCATTTGTAAAGGACGAGTCATTTTGGGCCTAATGTCCAATAACTGTTAAAGCACAGAGAGATCGAGTGAAACAGGGAGGAGAGAGAGCGGGACCATCAGCCCCTGAGCAGTGACCCTGCTCCTCTCCTCCTCCTCCTCCTGTCCTTTCATCATCCTCTCCTCACTCCCCTCCTCTATCACAGCCTTCATCTCTCCAGCAAATTGAATTCCTCCCCAGCATCTGCCTAAGCAGCTTCATGAGACGGGACCTGAGAGCAAGAGGCTCGCACATGTCACAGCAGGGGGGGGAGGAAAATAAAATAAAGAGTGCATTTGGGCGAACATGTAAGAACGTCTCCTTTGACACTCGGAGGGAAATCTCTCCGTCAGGCAGCAGGACTTTGAGCTGCCACACACTCTGACAGAGATGGACTGAGGGGCAAGAAGAGAGGAAGAACAAAGAGAGAGAGAGGGGGGGGTTATCTTGACCGACAGACAGGTGGATAGACAGACAGGCAGATGAGAGGGAAAGACGGGCGAGGACGAATGGAAGACTGTGGGGAAGAGAGAGAGTGACGCCTTGACACTGATTGACGGAGAGACAGACGGCCGAGCGAGGGAGAGAGAGACCGATGACATCAATGAGTGAAACATGCTGGTAGCTGACCTTGTTCCTCTCGGATGTGGAGTTCTCCATCTCTGTCTGTGTGCTTCCTAATGGACTCTCTCTAAAATGGAAAGAAGGGATTAGAGGGAGTGGAGTGGGGGGGGCGGGCGGGGGGGCGGACAGAACATTTGGAGTTGCACTGTGTGGAGGAAGCGGTCGAGGAGAGGGAGGATACAGAGTGTCCACTTCTCTCTGTTTGTACAGTTCACATGCACCTTATACACATTTGTAATTGAGGGTCATATCTGGTAAGCTGTAAAGACTGGGCCTCTGCTGCTCGCTCGCCCCCCTTCTCTCCCTCTCTCTCTCTCCTTGCCACACCGGGGCAGGCGGAGCTGAGTTATTGTGCTGGTCAGCAGTTTGACATTGGAGTCTGCATTGCCAGCCATCGTCTGTAGAAACGGACTATTCCAAATAAATCCTTATAGTTGCCTGCACACTCACACTCACACACCGTCTCTCTCACATGTCCACACACACACACACACACACACACACACACACACACAAACACACACACACGTACACACACACACACACACACACACACACACACACACACACACACACACACACACACACACACACACACACACGAACACACTTACTCTCACACTCACACTCACAGACCTGAGTATAAATCTATCATAGATGGAACACTTCCCTCTTGTGCAAGGAGCAGGCAGCTATCAATCTGGAAGGGAGAGGGAGAGGGGGGGAGGGGAAGAGGGTGAGACAGTGGAGAGTGGAGAAAGAGGAGGAGAGAAGAAAAGATATCCCTGACTCGTCCACAGGGACTGAGGAATAAGGACGGGCGAGCCGAGACAATGGAGACAAAATGAGAGGAGCAGGAGAGAGACGGAGCATTCGAGAGCCGGAACGACAGGATGGAGAGAAGATTGAGATGACAGGAGAAGGAGAGAGAGAGAGAGGGAATGTAAAAGTTTGCCTGAAGAGTTATGGACCTGTCCGTACATACTGTCACAAGCAGATAAGCTTCGTCCCCTATAACCCAGCAGGTGTGTGTGTGTGTGTGTGTGTGTGTGTGTGTGTGTGTGTAAACTGTTGATGGGCTGAATAAATCTGTAACTTTCCTTCACCTTCACCTCACGTCCCACATCCAGGTGCAGGGTTTGGTTTGTTGTCTGGATCCCGGTCCCAGCACATGTCTGTCCCGCCGTGGACAGACATCGGTAGCTTGATGTCCTCGTGGTGAGCCAGGTCTCAGCACCATCGCAGCCAAGAGTTACAGACTGGATGCCATTGTTTAGACAGCAGCCGCAGCTGAGGCCTGCAGCAAATGTGCATTGTAAAAAATAAGGCAAGTGATTTCCTCGGGGTTATCATCAGGTTTTACACTGTGAGTCACTAAATAATACAATACAGTGCAATTTCAGCCCAGCATTAAGAAATAACACTTGATGTCTTTATAGAGACAAATAAGCTGCAGAACCAGTGCAGATGACAAGAAATGCTTGTTCACATCTGAACAGTAGGATCTGAAAACACGTGGATTGAAAGTGACTGTGAACGACTGTGGAGTTGTTGCCGTCGTGCAAAGCCTTAAAGTGACAAAGTGCTATTTGATGCAGCGACTTGTGTGTGCGGCCAAGTAGTGACTGAGCGTCGTCCGGGGATTTGATGGAATTACTGTTTTTTTTTTTAACTGCTGTTGCAGATCAACGCTGGTGGGAAGGATTTGTCGAAGCACTGATGCACATCAACGTGCAAGTGCAGCCTGTGTGTGGTCTCACACTGAACTATGGGCATGGATTTTTTGACATGCATCATATATATAAAAAGCCAAATGTCAATATTATTCCATTATCCCATTGTTTACCATCAAACAGCCAATCTTAATTATGGTTTTATGAATATTTACTTTAATTTAAGGAGACATATTGTACCTTTTCAGCTTTTTATTGTGTGTTTTATAGTTGTGTGTTCTGCAAAATTACAAACACCAAAGCTCCTGAAGGTTTTGAAACGCCTTGTGAGTTTTCTGGCCAATAGGGCCCGGGGAATCGGTCATGTGACATCACATTGTCCCACATCTACATAACACATGCCTAGTGGCCAGTCCGGTTCGTCTGGTCACTTCCCAGAATAAAGCCAAGTGAAGCGAGAGTGGAGGCCAACATTTCGTACTCATGCTGGAAGTGTTTGACCAATTACAACAGAAGTGGGTCAGCTGGCCAATCAGAGCCGACTATGCTTTACCAGGAGGAGGGGCTTTAAAGAGACAGGAACTCAAACCGAGTGTTTCAGACAAGAGGATCTGCAGTGATGGACATTCTGAGGGGAAGTGAAGTGTGTTCAATATCAAATCAATGAAACAGACTTCAACCACAAGTAGATAAACCCTCCAGATGTGTCTGATCACATGACATCACACTATGACACTCACATCCTGTCTCTGGCACTTGAAGCTGCTGAAGGTGTAAATGAGAGTGAGATAAAGTTGAGCTCTTCTGAACTCCTCTCTACACGTGCTTCCTTTCACCTTTTGCTAAAAAAGTCTTGACTCTGATGTGAGGAGCAGGAGAAAGTAGATGTGAGGAAACACATTCTATTCAGTAGCTTTTCTCTTTATTGTTGCTTTGATACCACATGGCTTTTCAAATTCTAAAATGAGTTTTCATATCTGCCTTGACATTCGCTAAATGGCACCTGCCAACGTTATTACAGAATTCAGTTCAAAACTATGCTCAAAAAAAAAAGAAAAAAAAGTCAAGATAAGTGATATGTGAATGTTTTTCCAACTTTTCTTTGTGTGAAGAAAAGAACATGAATAGAACCTTTTCTTGTCATGGATGAATGCAGCTGAAATTTGCTGCAAGAATAATAGGAATTCAACTTTTTTTCAAATAGCCAGAATAACATATTTTCCTTTCTCTGTCTCTTGTTTGTCTGTCAGAGGTGGCTCCCTACCTCCGGGGGGGCGTAGCAGGGCAGCAGGTGGTGCTGGAGGGGAACCGGCTGGTGCTGACCTGCCTGGCTGGAGGCAGCTGGCCTCTGCAGTACCGCTGGACTCTCAACAACAGCAACATCACCGACTGGACACAACAGTACAGGTCAGTGAGCAGCGGCTGGCCGAGTGTGACTTTTTGTCGTGTATCTCTTTTCTTTTCTCCGATTGTGCGTCTGCCTTTTGGTCTGTGATCCTTTCCCCTCAGACTCGTAGTTGTGTGATTCACTCCAAGTCCTGAAGGTGAAGCCAATGTGGAAGTCCCTCAGTTTCTATAGAAGTCTATAAGTAATGACTCTACTTCTCACAAACATGTTCCTAAATAGTTCATGGCCTCAATCCCTAGTTACAAGTAGGGTTGCAAAATTCCGGGAATATTCAAATTTGGAAACTTTCCATGGGAATTAACGGGAATATACAGGAAATTACGGGAATATAGGGGAATTAACGGGAATTAACAGGAATAAACTGGAAATGTTGTGGGTAATTTATACTAACTGTATTTACCTTGTCATATACAGACATAAATATAAACATTTTGTATTGTTATAGGCTGATTTGAGCCCTGAGGAAACTTTGGGCACTTGACTATATGCTTCTGCATCGTTGTGTCATTCTTAACATAGGTCTTTGCACAGTATTTGCAAATGTACACAGCCTTTCCTTCTACATTGGATGGGGTGAAATGCCTCCACACATGAGATAGTGCATGTGGCATTGTTCTGTAGAATAAGATGAGAAAAAAGTTTCTAAAAAAACACTAATGCAATGCCAGAGATATAAATAGTTAGCCAAACAGTTGGAATCGTCTGTAAACATATTTTACAATTGATGGATAAATGAATGGAAATAGGCTAGATGAACAGATGAACAATCCTCAATCAGCATGCTAATATATTTTCCCCAGTAATATCATCAAAACTTGACTAGTCCTGCACACTACAGCAGGGCTTTTGAAGCTGGGAAGTCTATAAGAAATGACTCTACTTCTCACAAACATGTTCCTAAATAGTTCATGGCCTCAATCCCTAGTTACAAGTCGTCTTCAATGGGCGACGTCACAGTGGATTTAGGTTTGACTCATGAGTTTGGATGCAAAGAGGCTTGGCTCTAAAACTCTCTTCAAGGAAGTTACAATAAACCAAAACTGTGCAACAGCAATTTATCTTTTCTTCCTAAAAATGCAACTCATCCTCTGGAGCCGCTCCAGGGTTGCGTCCGCAGCATCGGGATAAACAGCTGCTGCATAAAAGCCTGTGCCTGTCGGTGATGGACTGTGCTCGCAGAAGGTCACAGCGTTTAGGCTGTGCAACAAGAGTGAGATTAATAATTGCATTAGCATTATAAATATGTATATGGTCGTGGGGAAAGAAGAGGAGAAGCAATCAATAAGTGAGCTTCTTTCTCTCCCTGCCTCTCTCTCTCCCTCTGTCCCTTTGTGTGTTGGGGTTTCGGGACGAGCGAAGCAATCCCTCCCGGCAAATTTGTTTTTCACATCATTCAGATATACAGAGAATCCTGGGAATACATGCACAGTGAGGGAATGAGGGCTTGAGCCAGCGTTTTGCAGGCAGTCGTCGGTCGAGCCAGGAGACGTTGTGTTGCTCTGGATCGCTCTCAGCGTTCTGGCTACTTCAGTTTGGTTATACTGAATTGGCAGGGTGCTGTGAGTGTGTGTGTGTGTGCGTGTGTGTGTGTGTGTGTGTGTGTGTGTGTGTGTCTGTGTGTCTGTGTGACCATCTGGTATTTTAGGCCCAGATTTTTGTAATAGACCCATACATCATTCATATTGTTAAATGTTTTACTGTAAATTGATTGGAAGCTGACTAAGTAAGTAGAGTGGTATCCTCTGCTAATATCAGTGTTGATATATTATATATATATATTGATATTTCAAGCCTACGGTAGCTCATTGCCACTGGAGTGTGAGTGTGTGTGTGTGAATTACTTTTACACACATTTTTTAACAATTCTGTTCATACAAAGTCCACATTTTGTTCCTTTCCAAACTTCTTCATGATGTGATTTAGTTTGTGTCCCTCTCTCATGTTGTTGGACGCACAGGAAGGTAAATAATTCAGATGAGCAGAGCTGTAATTGCCAAATGACTTAACAGTTTGACAGAAAATGAATCTGCAATTACTTATATAATACTAATCAGTACCTGGGTAATTTCTCAGTCGTTTTTTTTAAAAGCAAACATGACAAATGTTTGGTCTCAGCTGTGAGGATTTGATCCATGACTTTGTTAATATTAATAAACTGGATTTCAGTCAGGACCATGTGACCTGCGTGAAATCCAGTCCACACCATTACTCTGTTCTTTGACCCTCCTGCTTTTCCATAAGTCGCCATGTGAAAGTAAAGCAGGTGGAGCAGCAGCTAAAAGACCTCAGCACAGGAAGGAGCAGTGACACTGATTAGCTCCGATTCAGTATGAGAAGGAGGTGCTCGGGTGGAGGTGGCTTGTGGAGTCACTTTGCAGTGTAAGCAGGTAGAGGAGGCAGTGAAAGCAGCTACACTAAAACGTGCCGTATGAACTTAGCCAATCGAAAGCATGGGAGGGAAACAGCTGAGTCACCACAGTGATCTGCTGCTGTCAGCTGACGTCCTGGATCGTGGCTGAACTTGACTTTGTGACCTGTCTGGACTTGAACCACGTTTTTTGGGAACTTTTGCTCAGAATAAAACAAGAACTTTGAAGAGTTCACATTTTGGAAATGGCTGCAGCCTTCATGACTCAAATCAATAGAAACTTCAGTTCAGCTTCAGTCGTCTGTCACTTTTCTCAATTAAGGTTCAGAATATTTAAACCATCATTAAAAAAGTTAGACCTAAACAAACGAGGACGTTAATATTTGCATTGTCTCCAGGAACACGATTAATGAGGCTCCTGTTCTTATCTTTAACTCTGTCGAATATTAAGAAGCTGACAAATAAAGTTATTTTACATAGAGAACACTTTCTCAAGCTAATCCCTGTGTTAATTAAATGCTAACCTCATTGTGCAGGTGGAAATAAATTAAGACACTCCACCTCCCTCCTCGTTCAATGCAAAGACAACACACATTGAAGAAAGTTAAACAATGACTCAGGGGAAACTCAAATCATTTATTCCACAGTCTTTCCTCCGATTATATTTAAAGAACAAGGTTCAATGTGCACTGGAAATGTCCACGTGTGTTGTTGTGATGTGATGAACACAGTTTGATGTATAAAGGAGGAGTTTGCTCAATTTGTGTCAAACTAATTTACTGAGAATTTATTGTGTTGATTCGCACCTGTCAGCACTTTGTGTTTAATGGGATAAATAAAGGAAAAACAAACAACTTGTGAGAATGTGAAAAAAAAAAATATATATATATATAGTGATAGCCCTGGTGCACACACCTATTAAAAGGGAATGGAAAACAGGCAGAGAGAGAGCGAGAGAGAGAGAGCGAGAGAGAGAGAGAGAGAGAGAGAGAGAGAGAGAGAGAGAGAGAGAGAGAGAGAAGAGAGATGCAGCGGTGTCCAATATCAAAATCTGTTTCAGGATGAGAGGTGCTCTGTAATATGTCACTCCTGATGCAAATGGAATTACGTGTGTGAGCCTTTTGATGTTGATGTGTGTGTGTATGTGTGTGTGTGTGTGTGTGTGTGTGTACTAGTGTGTGGTGTGTGTGTACGTTGGCAGCAGACGCCGACAGCCTGGGAGTTAAATACTTGGCCGTCCTGGTATTCATAATGAGCCCCAGAGCGATGTCCAGTTGTACTGTGTCTATGCCGCCTGTGTGTGTGTAGTATGGAGCTGTGTCTGCATGTGTATATATTTGTGTGTTTGCCCAGCATGACACCAACCTAGATCCTATGCCAAGCTTCTCATTAGTGAAGCACAGTCCATTAAAGCCCCATTAACAACCCCCTTTTAGAACAAAAACAACATGCACACAGTCAAAAACCTTTTACACAACACACAATAACACAAACACACCAACACACACATGTCTTTCCTTCTGTTATTGGGGAACTTTGACAAGCTCAGGCCCGGTTCCATTCTGAGACCAAGGTCGTGGATGGGGAAGTACACAAGAGTGCTTACATATGGACAACCCCCCCCCACACACACTCACACAACTTCTCCTCCCTGGTCTTTATTTACCGCTCCGAGACGAAACAAACCCTAATGCTCGTCCCCTCTTTGTGTGTCTGTCCGTCCTCAGGCTGTCCCTCTCGTCCCTGAAGAGGAGCGACGCCGGCCTGTATCAGTGCACAGTGAGGAACAGGATGGGAGCGGTAATCCACAGGAGGACAGAGGTGCAGGTGGCCTGTGAGTACACAACAACACACACAACGACACACACATACACACACACAGATTGTACACGCCATTATAACAAGATAGAGTACTTTTTTCATCCCTGAAGGGAAATTAAGTCGTCATAGCAGCCGGTATATTTGAATACAATAAAATACAATAGATTAGAATAAAATAAAAAAATATTGAGGTAGAAAGAATAAAAACAGAAACACAAGATAAATAGGTAGATAAGGTGCAGTGGCAAGATGATGGTAATAGTATTGATGATATGATGGTAATAATGTTATTGTTAGACAGTATATACAAATAGTACCGTATATATAGTATATAATATAACATAATATATATTTATATATGATAGTAATTATACCAATATAATAGCAGTTTATAGTAATAATGGCAGCAACAGTATATATATAAATAATAGTAATATAATAATAATAATTATAACATGTACACATGTATAAATATGTTTATATAGACTTATATATACAAAGAATATACAGAGAGTATGATATAGTATATGATATATAGTAGAGGTATAAATATAAGTATTTGACTATACAATAGATAATATAATATACTATGAGTGTAAGAATATGTAGACAGAGTGTGCAAAAGACAATATTACTGTATAAAATGATATATAATATCAATATGGTTTATATATAACAACACCCAATACAAGAAGGTTTATGACACTGTTGTTTATGCGGACAATTTTTGCCAGAAAAACACCAACAGGAAGATAATTACTGAAGTCAGAACTTGTGTCTAATTCAATTCGGCAGTTTTCTTCTGAAATTATTGGAAGAAATTGGCATCAGAATATATCAGAAGTTCTTCTATTTCTTAAAATACACATATTTTCAAGTGTTATTCTCCACCCGGCTATTTAACCTTATTTTCAATAATCAGAAGCCTTCAAATATTCTGAGACTTTGATAATCCTTCCTATCTGTTGCACTTGACATAGATCTAACATTTAATTTATTAAGGTCTTACTTTGTTGCTTCTGTTATCCAGAGCAGCAGAAGTCCCCAGACCAAACCCTCCCTGGCCTCTGAACCATTAGCTTCTCTAACTCTTCTGCAATCTGTAATTTGGTATTCCTTTCATCTCTTCTCCTAAAAAAGAGTCAAACATCTTCCTGGGGTTTACTTTTCATAATTTAAGTTGGAACAGCATCCACTATGCTTGCTATTAAAGATTCAGTTAAACATAAATTAAACTACAGCTCCCATGGAACCAGTGTGGCAGCTCGGGTACTTACATCGCTGTAACTTTTGTTCTCGTTTTCATAATTCATAAATTTCCCCAGTTATCTCAGCAGTTATGTCTCCGGCCTTAAACCCTGGTCAGCGTTCAGTCCTCTGGGTTCTGTTGTTATTACAGACATGTCTGAACTCAACTGACCCCTGGACTCACCTCGTTTGATTAACTGTGACATTTAGCCTTCGTCGGTCCAGGGGCTGATGGGAAATTGTGTTTAATAAAAGGCTGCCAAAATTAAGCTGTTTTAAATTCACAAAGATATTTAATTGCCTGTCAAAAAACTCATCTTAATCTGAACATATGAAGCATGTGACACGACATAGAGTGGAGAGAGGGTCTGTGTCAAAGCTACAGGGAGCCTGAGAGTGGTTCCCAGACAGGAAGGAGGAGTCAGTGGTGTTTTGAATGAATTGTATGAGCTTATTGTTGCTGCTTTAATATAACTCATAATTGAATAGAATGATGTTCAATCCTGAGAAGAAAATACCTGGTGACTGTGACGAGTAGAGTCTGAGAACTTTGAGTATTTCACTCCTGCTCCTGACTGACTAGCAGTGATGGAGGAATGACACAACAAAACGTTTTACTTAAAGAAAAGTACAAATAAATAAAGCACACATCAACTTTTTTAATGGAGTTCAAAGTAAGTAAGAACCTTGCTTTTAAATATGCATATTGAAAGGAGGCGGGGTTTAATGTTTCCTGCTTGTAAGGTAACTCAATGCAGAGTAAAAACTGAGTGAAGTAGAAAGAACAGATATTTGCTGATATGATAAGTGACCAAAAAGTAAAGTACACATACATGAAGCGTGTTAGCAGTTTTAGAACAGCAATAAGTTTACAATTCTACAAGTTTCTATGTAATCAAACATCTAGAGCCACATAGATTGTGAAGAAACACAGATGAGTGTCTCTGTCCCACTTCCTAATGCTCTATTTTTCGGTTGAATGCTCTTTTTATGATTTTGATTCCTCACGCTCTTCATTCCTCTCCCTCCCCCCCCCCAGATTTAGGCAGCTTCTCCACGGAGGAGCAGAGAAAGACTGTGACTCAGGGCCGGGCCGCCGTCATCAGCACGCCCCCCCTCGCCTCCTTCCCCCGGCCCCTGGTCACATGGTTCAAAGACGGACAGAAGATTCTGCCGAACAACCGAATGTAGGTGTTTCTCTCCTTCCTCTGTTCAACTCACCCTTTTCTCTCTGTCACACTCACTCTTATCCAGTGACTCTTTGAAACAAAGTGTTTGCAAAGAATACGGACTGAGATAAAAATGTCACTCCTTATCCCTCTGTGATAAATTAATTAACTTTTGCTAGAAGCCAAAATGTTCATTTTTAATCCCTTGAAGAAGCTTAGATAACTGACCCTTTTCATTAGGCATCGGTACAACAGACATAACAGCGTTTCTCAATTAATCACATCTACAGGGTTATTAAGTCATTTTAGGTTTACCAGAAATCTCCTTTTATGTAAATTGTTGATCAGAGACATGAGGGTCCCTGGATGAGCTGTATTTCACTGGCTCCTTTTTTAAAAGCCTGTCATTTGCATATTACTCCTTCGCCGCTGCAGCTTTCCTGTCAGTGTTGTTATTTTTGAGAAATGTTCAAACTGTGTATTAATGATGTAATTACTCAGACAGAAGCAGGGGGAGGTTGTGCGTTTGTTGTGAAAGGTTCTGAGAATAATTTTCCGTAGATTGTCCTAAATGATTTGAGGATACGCGGCTGTTGGAATCTACTCATCAGTGGAAGTAGGTGTTGAGGTGCAGACCTGTTCGACCTGATCCGGGCTAATAAAACGCAGAGGCTTTATTAGCACTCACACTCGTAGATAACTAACTCCCCATTAAGAGCACTAACTGCTCCCCTGTGTGTTATTGGGTGAGATTGTCAGTGGCCTTGCTCTTCACGTAAAATGGCCAGACAGCAACTTCTCCACTCGCTGTAAAAGACAGTCGCCACCTCACAAGTGCTTCATGGAGTCAGGTTACACCAGCAGCTCGTTTGATTTTAACTTTTGTCTTTGGCTCGCGTCAACTTTGACTTTGCTTTTTAATTTGAACGAACAGGAGAAAGGACTCGGCCGTTAAGTTAATGGGCCGTCGTTGAGTGCGGCTTAATGACAGTGGACTGCAATTAGTTTGCTGTTGAAGACACGGACGGCGTTGAACGTGTTTACTGTCAGAGCATCGCCACTCCTCTCTACTCTGTACCCCCCCCCGCTGCTCACCATGAAAACAGAAACCAGGGAGTCCCTTTGTTCTCAGCGCTTTGTACTTCTACTGATTGTTTCATGACAACAGCCTATTTACATATTTGAATAAGCACATATATTGAAGCTCAGTGTGACCAAAAGATGTTTTAAAAAAAAACAGGCAATTTTTTAGGGGTTCGCCGTCCGTGTCCAACTTTGAGATGAAGTCTCTGCGAGAGATTGAGTCTTTCCTTCGTTTCAAAATGGAAAATAAATCTGTGACTGATGCCGCAGTGAAATAAAGTCACTTACTGCTGGAGAAGTGAGACAGGAAACGTGTTCAGTCACATCCACACTTCTATTACTTTACTGGCCCTTTCCATCCATACCAAAGAAGACTGAGAACCTGCACATTGAGCAGCCGGATGCCCTTTGTCTCTCTCACGTACTTCTGTTACATCCACAAGTGGTCGTCAGCACCTATTGAGTCCAAGTGCACGGAGGCAGTTAACTTCAGGATAATTATTTAGAGTACACTGGACGTTTTTATAAATGTGTGTAGCTGTTATAAAAGGTCTCACTCGAAAAGGCCGGGTGAATATCCAGCTGTCACACACAGGAGTGAGACGCCATTATCATTTCAACCAGAGGATAATGGGGCAGTCTTTCATATTTCTTTTCTGGAAAGTAAAGTAGGAGAAACTGTTCTATTGGAGAACATGAAGTAAATGAATGTACTCGTCACAAACTGTTGTTTTTAATCCTGCGAGCTGCTTCTATTGTTTAATACTGTCTCAACTTCCTGCAATTGGTCGAAAAATCGGATCTATTTACACTGCAAACAAACCAAAACTTGTTTCTCCACTGGTCCATAGCACCTCACACCTGTTATTTCGTTTCCTATGAATCTGAAACTGTCTGAATGAAACCAGGAAGGTGTGAAAGTGTCCTGAATGAAGCCCGACAGGAAAGGATATCTGACCCGAGGCTGTGGATCCATGTTCATACACGTGTAAAGAACAACCAGGTCACATCCTGTATCTGTTGGCTATAGGACCAACCTCTGTGTCCACCTCAGCCCAACCACAGCACTGGTGATTATTTCAGGTGGCAGGGGTCTGTTGTGGAAGCTCCCCCCCGAAACCTGAAATGCCAGGAGCCAAACAGACGAGTTGTGGCATAATTATTTTCAAAAAAGAGCAGAAAATGCAGTGAACATCAGAATTGAAGATAATAAAAGTTGAGGTGAAGCTGCAGACTAGGCAGTGATGCAACAGTTGCAGCAGGAGGGTTAGAGGAGCATTTAAAACCAAATGTGACTCGACAGTGAGCAATCGTCTGTCAGCGTGTGGCAGGTGCTCTCAGCTGAGCATCACCTGAGAGCCGCGGCCTTCTGATCACACAGAGGATGATGTCCAGGACACGTGGCTCCGTTTCCCTGTTGCCCTTCATCTTGATTACTTAAAAAATCATAAACATCCTGGCCCTTAAATGCACAGTCTTGTTGTTTTTTGATCATTAAGATAACTGATTGGGTTCAGGATCTCCTTCCGCTGTTTACTGCCCTCGGAGTTGGTTTCTCCTGAACACCTGAACACCTGCCTCCACTGAAGCCATGAGAAATTAACACGTTTTCATGAAATACAATATCAGCGACTCCCTGGGAGCAGAGAGCAGAGATGCTGTGTCACACAGCGCCGGCCTTACACTTAGAGTAGGTAGGTGTTTTATTTGGTCCATATACAAATTTTATGCGGAGACAGGGAGACATGTCGCCTCTGGTACTTAATATAAATCATTTGTCCACCTCCATTAACTCTATGGAGTGTCCTAGACAATCTCTCCCCCTCGTTGAATGAATGAGGGAGAGATCCAAGCAGTCAATATCTCACACGGTACACACACCTCTGACAAACAGCTGGCACCGCTGCACATCAGCCTATTAAATTAGTCAGGGAGAGAGATTCTCACTCTCACAGTCCACGTTCGTCCTCAAACCTTTAACGGTTGGATCTAACCAGTATGTTACCAAACAAACTCCTTTCATTTCCCATTAAGAGATACATGGATTTTCTATTTTTATCCATAGGGAAATAATTGCATCAAGAAACGGCCTTTCTTCCATGAACCAACATCAGAAACACCAACAGGTATAACCAGCTCTCGTGCTGACGTTGCACCTTTAAGCAGCTGCTGGTCGACAGAGACGGACATTTGGTCCTCACCAGCTGGACGTCCTCATTTTTATGCATGTTTAAAAACTTCACAGCTTGTGGAATAAAGAACATTTGTTATCGTTTTCTTGTAAATAGAGGGAGGCAATAACACCATACAGATGGAAGCAGTTTAAATGAGGAATTGAGAGGATGCGTCTCGTCAGGCGTAATGATCCTCATCCGACTCGGGACTGTTTCTCTGTGTATACGTTCCATACTTGGAAATGTAAATCCCCAGAGTTTACTGGCTGGTTTCCTTATAGGAGGATAGTTTGTTATTATGGGCCTGATTTGTGCAGATTTAAAACGTAATTTAAGAATTGTACAGCATTAGTTGTCAGTTTCTCTTAAATGCAAATTCATTAAACCCTGAGAAGAAAGTTGTGTTTTCACCCCTGTTCTTCTTTGGATGATTGGTTAGTAAGTCTCGTTCCATACTTGGAAATGTAAATCCCCAAAGTTTACAGGTTGGTTTCCTTATAGGAGCATAGTTTGTTATTATGGGTTTGATTTTTGCAGATTTAGAATTGTAGTGCATAAGTTGTCAGTTTCTCCAAAATGCAAATCCATAAACCCCTGACAAGGAAGTTGTGTTTTCACCCCTGTTCTTCTATGGATGATTGGTTAGTAAGTTTGGTTTTCAGCAGGATTCCGCAAAACCTACTGGACAGATTCTATTAAAACTTGGTAGAAAGGTGGAACATGGGCCAAGAGGGAACCCATAAAAGTTTGGTGAACAACTGGGTCATTCTATTCATATTTCACATGATGTGTTGGGGGTTGAAACAGGAATATAGTCTGAATTTCTCAGATATTTCAAGCTAACATCAGTTGTTCATCTTTTGTGTTGTTTAAAGTTTTAGATGCTTTTTTTTTGGTCAGACTCGACTCTTTCAGGCCTGATGACACCAAACCTCCCATGTTAGACCCAGATTGAATCAGACTCATGAACAAATCTGCTGAAACCTAATGAATAGTTCATTATTAGTTTCTCAATAAACCTCAGTTGACCTTCAGCCTAAAATCCATCCAAAAGCACTAAATTCAAACCATTCAGCAGCTCCAACACTTTCAATTCATGTTCACAATGTCTCAATATATTTGAAAGGGTTGTATGAACATTGTGAACCATTTGATTTTAATATTTCAGAGCTGTACAAATGCAGAAAAGAACTAAAGTTGGCAGCGAATAAAAGTTCCTGAGGAGATCTTGGGCTGTTATTTCTTTGTTCCTGCTGCGAGGGTCGGTTCACACGTTGTTACTGTGACATTGGCGGCTTGTTCAAGAAGATCTGATTTTATGTGAAACTTCGTAGCAGAGACTTTGTCCAAAATTGAAGGCTTTGGCACCAGACCCCTGCATCCATGGCAACAAGATAAAAAATGACAGCTGCTTCTGTCACTTGCAGGTTCTGGTTATTGTAATATCAGAACCTGCAAAGACATCATTTAAATTATATTGTTAGATATTGTTACATGTCTGTTTCTGCTCTTGGAAATAATTTACCTTCACCAGTGTGATGCTAAGTACAAGTGGATCTGAGGGTTTCATCTCATTTTCAGGTATTAATGTGATCTGTATAAAAAGTTTTATCTCTGCATTTTTCAGATGAAATCTTCTGATTTGCTTTCCTCTCACACACGCACCCTGTGATGAGGATTCATGCGTAGCTCTTCCTTTGAACCCTGATGGAAAAGACTAATTTGCACCTTTCTTCACGGCTCCTCTCTTGTCGCAACAAGACACGTCTTCCTCTCCCGTTGCCCCCTCACCTCTCTCTTCTGTCTCTCACTCCCACTTTCCTGCCTCCAAATTATTCTTTATATTCCTCTGTTCTCTCGCTCCGTGTCTCTTTCACAGTCATTACCATGCTACAGGATGCACTGTGATACAGAGCCCATAAACTTCTGCTCCTGAATAAACTGTTTAACTGCTGTGTGGATGCACACACACACACACACACACACACACACACACACAGACACACACACACAGACACACACACACACACACACACACACACACAGACACACACACACACACACACACACACACACACACACACACACACACACACACACACACACACACACACAATCTGTCTCTCCAGACCAATCTGGGTTGCGTCTACCTGGCTCAAACGTCTCTGTGTGCGTTCATGCGTGACAAAGCGAGTGCTGTGAATATTTGCACTGCTCTGCGTGTATAACGGTATATATGTGTGCGTTTGTGTGTGTGTGGGTGTGTGTCTGTGTGTGTGTCTGTGTGTGTGTGCATCCGTGTTTGTGTGCAAGGTTATGCTGGCTGATCCTGCGGTCCGGGGAGACAGGGCCAGATGGCGCCTGGCGGTTGGCTGTCTTCGTGTTGACCGAGCTGATGATTTCGTTTATGAAGTTTATTGATCCGATATGCATCACACCCAGAGCCCCCCCCACCTCCATCTCGCTGTCTGTCTGTCCGCCGCTATCACCTTCCTATTCGTGTCCGTGTGTTTGGCCCTTAAACCCACTTTGCATATCCAGCACACACAGACCCCCCCATCCAAAAGATTAAGATTAAGATACATTTATTTGTCCCAAACACAAGCACACTCATGCAAGGAGGGAAATTTAACCTCTGCTTTTAACCCATCTGGTGCAGGACACACAGAGCAGTGAGCAGCCATGTACGGCGCCTGGGGAGCAGATGTTGGGGGAGTAAGGTGCCTTGCTCAGGGGCACTAGTCAGGGTAGGGAGAGTCCTTTTGGATTTTTGGACAGATCAATCCAGGTTTTTTGTTGTTTCTCCGTGGAGTCGAACCAGAGACCTTTTCTGCCCATAGTCCAAGTTTCTGCCACTAGTCCATCGCCTCTCCAAAATTACTTTGTTGCATTGGCCGGGAATCGAACCCGGGCCTCCCGCGTGGCAGGCGAGAATTCTACCACTGAACCACCAATGCTTAAAAACTGTGCATTCCCAAACTCCCCTGATCTCCAACTTGTGGCTGGAACTTGAAAGCTGTCACTTCTCTCCCTCTCTGCTCTAATCTCACTCTCTCCCTCTTCTCTCCACTCTGCTCTTCCATCTCTCTGATTTGCTCCATCCGGCCCAAAAATGTTTTCCCTCCGAACTTCAGTCACGCTGAATCTGCTTTCTTCCTTGCGTCGTCCTGGCTGCAGCCAAAACAAACTCCTGGATGCTGCCTCCACCTCGGCTGCTGCTGCTGTCGATGTCGATATGTATATATATATTTGAGCTGTGACCTGCAGCCGAGGTCGAGAAGAGCGAGCTGCTGCTTTTAATTAGCTTTGAGGCCCGTGGCAGATGGACGTGAAATGATTCTGATAGCCGGCGGCTTCATGAGGACAGCCAGGCTGCTGAGAATTAGAGCTTTCCTTCCCCTCTTCCACCGGGGACACGGGGAGCCCAGTTTGATCACATGAAGACAGTTATCTATGCAGAGGCATGGCTGGGCGGAGAGTGGATATTTCAGTTTCTTGTTGCTGGGGAGTCGGGCGGTGATGTCACAGGTGGTCAGTGCCAGGACCGGGCCTGATGGGAAATATCGGTCCTGGTAGACCTGGTCATATGCTGCAGACGTTCGTTCATTTGAATTTGTCAAACATCTCTTTGACACAGATTCAGCAGAGGGAAGTTTCTCGCTGTCTGAACTTTGCAAGCAGGTGTTTGATGAGTTTGTGTTAGTGGTTGTGTTCACGTGAACATTTAAGTGTGTCGAGCAAACAATGAGATCAAAAGAAAGAAGCATTATTTAGCCCTGGACGGATATTTAACCTCAGATCTCATCACGTGTCAAATCACCATTTGAAAGCTCTTCCATCATCCACTGAACTTATAATGACTCGTTTTCTCACAGCATCAAAGTGACCGAGAAAGAGGTGAAAGAGGAAAGTTGGAGGAAATGAGTGGAGGAGTAAAGAGTTTAAGCTCATCTGAATCCATTGTGTCTGGAACTTAATCTCTGGAGCCACCAGAAGCTTAGATCCCGCGTGTGACTCTCCTCTCAATGATATGATTTAGTTACTTTCAGGATTATAAAAGTATCCCGGTGTTAAGACATTTGAGTTCAGCATGTGTCTCTACTTATTCATACACTGCATTAAACAACAAGGATCTCATCTCGTTCACTGTATTCTGAGTCAAGCTTTGACTGTCGTCCTGTTTTGATCATATTCAGTTCTGTTAAATCATTTACATGATTGTTTGATTGCACAATATCAAAGCAGCTTTGTGGTTAATGCACAAACAGATTCTTCAACAGTTGAGGATGAACACAGTTTAGTTTATTTCTTCCTTACATCTGCTGCATATTAATATATATATACCTGCTGATTATAGCTTATAATAAAATGTTTGTTCTGCACCTGCTGCTGTCAGATTTTCATCTTTTGTCAGCATTCACAACATTATTCATCAACATTATAACATTTAAATAGCTTAAGTTGTTTTAAGTTGCTCTTATCACACTAATCTATTTCCAAATGCTCATCTTTCCGGTCAATTCATGATATGTTGATGGGGGAACATCATGATTGGTGGAGCACATGTCTCTGTGTGACCTTGATACCTTGGCTCCACCCCCAATTGATACTCTGCAGACTTATGCTCCCATGATGTCACCACCCTTATCCGGAATATTTTGGCTTTATGTCTCGATAGCGAAAGCGGAAGTGGCAATCGTGATTATCTATGTTTATTTACAATCGTTGTTGCAAACATATCCAGGAATCCTCCAAAATAAACCCCGATCATAACCAGCATCCTAATCTCCATCATGTGTGTGATGTTGCAGAAGTTGAATCCAAGTCCCGAAACCAAAATCAAATCAAAGACTCTGCAGCACATTGAGAAATTATACAAAGAATCGCTCCCTTTGGTTTGTGGTGTCTTGTCATTTATGCTCCAACAACTTGTTGGATGATTGTAATCTTTTTTCATTAGTTACACAAACACCCTGATTCAATATACATGAGGAACAGGCTGGAGGCACCAGTGTGACTTGTTGGGGGAAAAAATGGCGACGTATGTTTATATTTACTATGTAATTTGCTTCCAGTGTGATTATGTGACTTCTATGTATTGATGATATGTATTAGCTTGAACAGTTTCTGTAAAATATTACATTCATAGACAGTTTTCTTCTTTTGGGAGCCATGCTGCTGCTCTGGTGAGAATTATATTAACTTTTAATTGACAGCTCAAATAAGACGTGAGTCGTGAGTTGTTGTGATTATTACGGTTCATTGACTGCAGGAGATATCTGGTGTTTATCAGCCAAACTCTGACCTGAGGAAGCAGGTGTGTGTTAAAGTGAATCACCTTCCTGTCACCAGTACTAGTGAACTCTGGCTCAGACTCACCAGTACGACATGGAACAGCTCTACATTTGTATATTGACTGGACATTAAGCAACAGAAAATCTTTTTTCGATGCCTGCCTGAACTTGATATTTTCCAATTTACCTCTCCTCCTCCCTCCTCCCTCCCTCCCTCCCTCCCTCCCTCCCTGTTTCCCTCCCGTCTCTTGCATCCCGTCCCATAATTGAATTGCTCCTTTGGTCGTCTAATGTGGCGGCAAATAACAGAACGAAAATCCTCCACCATAAATGCTTCCATTTCCCCTTTCCAATATTTTACCTCTCTCTTCATTTCACTGGACACTCGCCTGTTGCTGCGTCTCTCTTGTTTGCTCCTCGTTCTCACCCCTCGCCTCACTTTGTCCTCCTCCTCTTGTCAGGTAGCATTAGCGCTTGTTGATCCCTCCCCCCCGTTCAAAGGGAAAATGGTAATCCCCGTATTCCTCCACTCTTGACCTTCAGCTCACCTTAGGTCTTGAAAGGGAGACTTAGAGGAGCGTTGATCAGTCACAGTTTCTGGCAGAGATGTGGAAATGGATTCGTCTCGCTGCTTATTAAGATGTGTGTTGTTTAACAATAATGAACCAGTGGAAGTAATTGTGGTAATGAGCCTACGGGATTGACTTCAGTCAGGAACACTTGTGTAGAAGAATTGATGATCTATAGTGAAATTATTACACAGTTAGGTTTGGCAGAAAAAGAATCTGCTGTCAATTAATCTAAGTAGAAATTAATGAGCAGCGGTCTGATCTGTATATCCGGCTTGCTCAGCCATTTCTTGTGTTGTTGTTGATCAATGTGATTTTGAAGTGTTGTTTGTTTTTCTCGTCGCTGTTTTGGCTCAAGCATCACAAAGACTAACGACGCTCTGCAGAAGCTGAAGATGAATCCAAACAAAGAAGAAAGCAACACGAGGATTCTGCTGGAAAACACGTCCGCATTTAATTATCACGTACATGAAATAATAACAAGAGTCTTTGGATCAAAAGCACCAACAACAGAATGACTCAGGCGGTAAAATGGTATAAGACACATAATACCATACTTTAATATCCACTGCATGTCATAGCCCAGTCCCCACATACGACCCACTCTGCACTGACTCAGCACAAAAAGCAGACAAACAACAATGTGATTGTGTAGTTCTTATTGTAGAATCGGTCCTAAAATGTCATATTCACCAAATTGATCAGAGATACATTAGATGCATGTTCCTGAATCCACATGATCTCAGCTTTTTAACACACAGCTAACATATCATTGATCTGCTAGATTCAGATTTGTTTGGATTCCCCCAAAGTGTGCGGCTCTGTGTGTGTGTGTTTGTGTGTGTGTGTTTGTGTGTCCCGCTTGTGTAGCACGTGCCAACGATCATTCATTTTATTGACGCATCTTTGAAAGACGCAGTTCTCAGATTTTTCCATTTTCTTCTTTCTTCACCTCTGCCCATCCTGTCTCCTTTCCATTGTTCTCTCCTTTCCTATATCCTACATGTATACACTTTGTAGGATTCTGCTGGAAAACACGTCCGCATTTAATTATCACGTACATGAAATAATAACAAGAGTCTTTGGATCAACAGCACCAACAACAGAATGACTCCGGCAGTAAAATAGCTAAGACACATACTACCATACTTTAATTTCCACTGCATGTCATAGCCCAGTCACCACATACGACCCACTCTGCACTGACTCAGCACAAAAAGAAGACAAACAGCAATATGATTGTGTAGTTCTTATTGTGGAATCGGTCCTAAAATGTTATAATCATCAAATTTATCAAAGATACATGAGTGTTCCTGAATCCACATGATCTCAGCTTCACATTAGTGCTAGTTGCTGGTTTCTATCCTCTATTTAACACACAGCTCATATATCATTGATCTGCTAGATTCAGATTTTTATATCCCAAAAATGTTACATTTCAGCCCTTTAAATATGCTTATTTCCCAGATGATGCAAACACAGCAACAACAAAACCAAAAAAGTAAAAAATCCCAGATCTGTGACATCTGCATCTGCACCAAAATGCAGTTGCTTCTCCCTCGGATTGATTGAGATTAGTTCCGTACGAAAACCTCCAATCTAACTTCACTGTCCCAGCAGTACTTAGAACATCAGACCCACACGAGCACAGTGGCCTGGATGATGTTCACGCTCCCTCAGTAAATCTGTTAATGACCGACCTGGAGCCTTGATTGCTCAGTGGTTCCCTCGTGACACAGTTTGAGTCGTCGTTAGTCTGTTTTCTCCGGGAGTTTCTCCAGGAGAACATAATATATGTGGAGGCTGCTAAACTGTAAGTAGACATTATAATGATGCTCTGAAAACTAGGTTTATGTAAGATGGTGAAATCGTTCCCGGTGCCTTTGTTTAAACCCATCACATCCAAGCAAACAGATCTGATGTATCCAGGTCATCATTACTTATCATCTGATTATATTTGTTGTCAGATAATGCAAGAGGTCAAATTTGTCATATTTGAAAACCTGGACATTTCCCTGTGTTTGTATGCAAACAATCATGCATAAAATATTCAGCTAATGATTACTAATCGTTTGTATTCATTTGTAATCCGCAGTGTAAATAATTGAGGGACTTCCTGACCTTAAACTCGTGCTGAGACATTGGCTCTTTTTAATCTACTTCTCTTTCTATGAGATTTAGGTTCAATGTCACACATTTAATCTACGTGCAAAGGACCAGTTTGTTTGAAACAACCCGGCCCGGGGCGACGTGTTCCACCACCGGAACCATGGTGCATGAATTTTGCAGTAAAGAAATCAGATGACTTGTTTAATTTTTAATACTATCACTGTACAGCATGGGTGGGGGGGGCAGCGACTCATGTGGCGAAGGGAGACAGGGAACACGGGTTGGCTTTAATTGCATTGCATTTTCTGGTAATATTATTCATTGTCAAGGTGGAGTGGGACAGAATTGCATTATGAAGACACCACTTTAGGGCCTGCTGTCGGACTATGAATATTCATGGCTGATTCTGCCAAAAGCAATTTGTTGTAGCTTTGTTTGAAACTGTTGATGTGCTCTCCAAGTCTGTAGGCTATAAGTAGACCCACATTGCACCACCAGGTAAAAACACAGGGTTTCTAATACGTAACGTTTCCGCTTCTGTCTTGACATGGAATTCTGAGACGTTTTTAGACTTGATAGCGTCATTATTTTCCGACCTCGGCTCAACGTCGGAGATATTTGTTGTTTTGCCGAGATAACAGCGTCTGTGTCTGGTGGATTCATCCGGTTGATTTGAGACTAACTCGTGTCCTCGTCTTTGTGGCTCTGCCGTCTTCCTCCAGTCACATTTCAAGTAGAAAGTAGGAAAGACATTAACTCTGAGGCTGTACTTAATGACTCTCCCAAATGACACAGGCTTACTCTGCCTCTCGCACTCAAGGGAGGGAGACGAGCAGCAGGAGAGGGAGGAGGAGGAGGAGGAGGAGGAGGAGGAGGAGGAGGAGGAGGAGGAGGAGGAGGAGGAGGAGGAGGGTAGGAACGAGATTCCCTCTAAACTGCAGGAGTGCAACAAAGATGATTGCATCACAGTTTCAAAATATGGCCAAATTAACTACCATGATTTTATTTTTCCTTTATCATATTTTAATTATCCTTGACAAATTGTCATAGTTGTTTTTTGTTCCCGTAGCACTAAATGAATACTTTATGGACTGTAACAAACCTTAATTGGCCATCGTTTATATTTCTTAAGACCCCCGAGCCCTGGTATTAAAAACCTATCTGGATATGTAGATAATAAGCAGGATGTTAACATAGGTGACTCACATTTGCATACAAGTGTCACTGAATTTATCAAAGCTCTCATTTTGTTCTCAGACACACTCCTCCACCGTAGATCTGTGCAGTTTCCTTTTGTGTTATTCAGATGTTGTGACGCATTACTCACAGTGCACAGCTACATGACTCACTCTGAAGTTTACCGTCCACTCAGCTTCACAGAGACACTCTGGCCTGTTCACAGCAGCACAATGCAAACTACCTACCTGCATGTTTCCTACTTCCTAAATAAACACATGCTGTCCGATGTCATGTATGTTGGTTACTAACTTTATCTATATTTTAGTTTTTTACTGAAATGTCTTGATAGATTTGGATTTATTGCTTTCAAATATGCCATAGATATAAATGGACTGTGGTGGATTTGGCCAATGACTTTGGTGATCTTCTGAATCTGTGACCCACCAGTAGGTTGAAGTTTTTGACGAAATATCTGGTCAATTATTGGAAAATTTAATAGAACACATTCATGGATTTTAAAAATGTTGGCTAGCCCTGCTAATTAGCAAATGTTAGCATGTTACGGCTCAAACCAAAGTGGGGATTCATTCTTTCTACACATCAGCATGATAGCATTCACTTTGCTAGCATGTTAGCTTGATAGAAGTAGCATTTAGCTCAAGGCACAACTGTCCATGAATAGTCTCATAAAGCTGCTAACATGTCTCTGGACTGTTAGGATCTAATTTTCAACCTAAGTGGCAGAAAAGTCTGTTTTCTCATCAGAGAAACTTGCCTGGTTGATAGTAATCCACCAAGTGCACCTGGGTTTTATAGGGAACGGGATATGACACTCTGATTGTTGATCTTGATTGATATTTATGACCATGTTCTTATATCTTTAATCGAAAGGCCTTAGATTTGCTGTTGAGCCAGACAGTGTGATGTGAAAGAGTCATAAAGTTGTTAATAATCATGGACTGTGATTTCAGTTGGACTCTAATTCCTTCACACTTACAATCCCATAAGTCTTAAAGACTTTGTCAGTGTTTCTGTCTTACGCATGTTAGCCTGCAGCGTCCGTGTTTGGTGAATCTCTGCTCATCTCTTTCTGTCTGCCATAGAGCGGCTGCTTCGGTCTGAACTGATCACTCAGCGACAGGCGAGGGAAGTGTGCGGCTGTGTGTGTGTGTGTGTGTTTGTATGTGTGTGTGTTTGTTTGTGTGTCCCGCTTGTGTAGCACGTGCCGACGATCATTCATTTTATTGACGCATCTGTGAAAGACGCAGTTTTCAGATTTTTCCATTTTCTTCTTTCTTCACCTCTCCCCATCCTGTCTCTTTTCCATTGTTCTCTCCTTGCCCATATCCTACATGTATACACTCTGCGGAATCATTATTCCCCTATTACAGTATGAACTAACACACTCCCACCTGCCAGCTTGTGTGTGTGTGTGTGCGTGTCCTCTGTCTGAAGTCGTTAAATATTCTAAAGACTGAGACCTCTTTTAATTATCCACTAATCACACTTTTAATTACCTGCCACATACACATCCATCACTGACCAGACTGTACACACATGCACACACACTCGGTGCACAAACACACGTACACACTCACACACACACACACATCTGTCATTGGAGAGAGCTCTTAACCTATCGACAAGAGAGAGAGAGAGAGAGAGAGAGCACTGAGGAGTGACTGATGAAGGTTTGGTTTGGACGCCCTGTTAGTGGCTGATCGGTGATTACCACAGAAGAACTAATGAATAAACAAATGAAGGAAATACAAAATACGTTTCCAGTAGATCATCGTATACATTGTAGATACAGTTTATCTTTGGATTTCCCGAAGCACAAGACAACACACTGCTGATTGACTGGTTAATATCACAGCTACACAATGACATCCTGGAAAAGCAACAGTTGGATCAATAAGCAGAAGGTCACAAGTTGATTTCTCCTCTCAGACACAATTAAAGGCTAAACTTGAGCACACACTCCTTCCATGAAATGACACAGATCTAATCCCTGTGCTCATGTATTCACGTGGGAGTTTTCCTGTTTATGTCAAGGAATAAATGCATCCAGCGTTTAGGATTGTGCCCCCCCCGTCCTCTGCTGTTTTGTCCTAACACTTAGCGATCCATCCTTGAGGTAAGAAGCTCTTTTTTCTCACTTAGTCTTCTGCTTCCTTGGGTCTCACTGCTTGGTCCTGCTATAGGATTCCTATTCGTCAATTTCCCTTTGGCTTACCAGATAATTACTTTGTACCATCACCAATACACACTCGCTCACACACACAGCCAACTATTAACTGTAACACACATATAAAACTGGCTCACACACATCGTTCACACTCACTCACAGACTCTGAATTGTTGCTGCTGCACGACCAGTGTTCACAAACGCATTTTAGCGAATTTATTTTTGGCTCAAAACAAAACTGCATTTGCCAAAGTGGGAGGAGTTTCAGCCGAGGTCGTTTTAAGGCCGAGGAGGCAGCTCACTTCAATTCTGCACCTTTTTTAAACCTGTGATTGAGCTGGAACTTCTTCATGCCAATACAACGTGGAAGTAGGAAGAAGGATTCCAGTTGCTTTAGTTGGTCAACTCCTGCAAACTAGTGGGCAGCACAGGGACAAACCCCCCCCATGTCTGTGGCTCATTAAAACACCCAGAAAATGTGCTGTCCTCAAAAAGCTCCATCAGAGAAACACATGCAGATGATTAATTAATTTGGCATCTGTGCCACATCCGTTTGCCTCTGTTAGCTCTCGCCAAAAATTAAAAGCCGGTCCAATAATAACTGGATCCAGCTCCCTGCTCAGTCACTTTCTCTTTTCCTCAGCTTGGAATCACCACGACAAACTCCTCTTTGTTTTGTTCGTGGCTCTCCCACGATGCCCATTCTCAGAAGAGCAAGCTAACTTTTTCGTACAGCTAGCTGCGAACTCCGCCTCTGAGTGATGGTGTGCGACGTTTTCCAATTTTAGGTTTGTGTAGCATCAATATGATTTTCAAGGCGTTATTTTAAGGTAAACAAAAAGGTGGACAAGGTGGACTATACTTTCTAAAGGGTATCCATGGTCATTTAAATTTATGCAAGTGTTCAGAGTTTCTTTTTCCCACTTTCGAGAAAGTAGACACAACAATCTCCGTCACCCTCAGTGGCTTTGGTGGAAGGAGCAGGTCAGTGTGAGTGATGCATTCACTGGCTCTGTGGCTGCAGGCTTGGTGCACGCTGGAAGATCTATGAAACCAAGACTCTGTGTGTGTGTGGCTATGTTTGTTACAGAATAATGTAGATTAAAATGTTCTCGCCTCTAGGCAGAACCATTCTTTTGCATTGTATTGATTTCCTATCGCCATGGTGACAAGTGTATCAGTTAAGAAACCCTTGTTTTACAGGAGATGCTGTAACTGTGCGGTTGTGTCAGCGGAAAGCAGAAACATTCGGCTTGTTTGCTCGTTACTGGTTCCACTGACCTTCAGAGCCGGGGCAGGCAATTTGTCTACATTCAAACAGCAATGTGCGACTACGCTTTTATAAATGATCAGTGTTGTCCTTTGTACTGGGACTTACACCCGCCCACAATATCTATTATTTACTACAGATATGAAGCTATTCTCAGATTTAGTCAAGTATCAGTCCAGAGAACAACTCTGTATCATCCATTCTCTCCATTATCAGAGGTCGAAGGAGGTTTAGAGCCAATCTCGGCTATAATTGGGCGAGAGGCAGGAACAGTCAGGACAGGTCACCAGCCTATCACAGGGCCAACATACTTAGAACCATTCTCAGGTCTCCAAGTGTAACTCAACTGAAAAGCATTTGGTCTGTGGGAGGAAACCGGAGAAAACCTCCACAGACTCTAGACCTTCTTCCTTTGAGGCCACAGTGATAACCGCTGCACCACTGTGCCACCCCGATTGTGTATCATGAAATTTATTAACTACCTAAATCCAATTATAATGAAATTAAATGGTGTTATACAACTTTGAAATTACCGTTTAAAGACTTCCTGTCCAGCGCATCATAATGTTTAAATAGCGAACAGAGCCGCACCTACCTGGGCATCCATGTCCAATCAGCTGTTACCTGATCTGAAGGGACGGTGCAGTATTTATAACAAGACAGTAATATGTAGTGTTAATACTTTACTCTCCTCAGTCAAGAGAAAACAGCTAATCCTGACATCTTCGAAAGCTGTAACCAGGAAACAGGCCTGAACCAGAATTAGAAAATGACGTCTCATTTTCAAGTGTGAATATTAGCGGCTCTGTGTTCGGCTGAGAGAGATGACGTTTGAGAACAAGGTGTGTGTTTCCATCGGAGAGAGAACGAGTGAGAGGTAGAGAAAAGGAAAAAGAAAGCGTGAGACGAAAAGAGAGCGAGAGAAGTCACTGCCAGTTGTGTGGTTAATTGGAAGCAGACATAATTAGTGCTAATTAGGATAATAGCCATTCGTCTAGAGATCCATCCACCTAATGGGACCACAACAGTCACTCAGCTGCACACACACACAGACACACACACAGACACACACACACACACACACTGTGGGTTGTTACCATCCATCCTGCCTCCTTGTTAGAGGAATGCGGTGTCGTACTGTAGATTCTACGTACGACCTGTTCCCACTCGGAAAAGCAAATGTTTTTCCGTGAGCTTCTACATGAATTAACGTGCGTTCCGTGCACGTGGACGACAGCGAGACAGACGGACACACAGAGCAGCGGCAGAGAGGAAGTGAGTCATGGCGCTCCTGTAGCTGAACAAACAGCGAGCGCAGTGAAAAGTCTCTTTCCTCATGTTTGCTCAGCATCAGACCCCCGGTCCCTCTCTCCTCTCCTCTCTTCCTGCCTCCATCTCACCCTTTGCCCTGCTTTGCTTTCCTTTCCTGTTTCGTTGCCTCCCCACTTCTCGCTGCCTGCCCCCCCGGCCACGCCAGGGGACATTAAACAAACGTAGTCTGTCTCGCAGCCCTCACTTACTCTCTCTCTCCCTCTTTCTACCTCTTTTTCCTCTCTTTATATGCACACACACACCAATTACTTTCGGTCTGCAGGCCCTGGGCTGTGTGAGTACAAGGATATGTGTATGTTGGCAACCTCTCCTTCTGCCTGTGTGTGTGTCTGTGTGTGTGTGTGTGTGTGTTTTATGGAGAACTTATTGGCTGTGGCAACTGGCCAAGCTGGTGAGCGACGACAGGAAATTCTCCCAGTTTTGTGTCCGTTTGACCGTTTGAAGAAACTGTAAAGGTGATGGAGGAAGCCAGCCTGTGATTTAGACACTGCGTTAATTACAAGTCACAGAGCTGCAGAGTGTGTAGGGCAGGAGGCAGGGAAACCGTTTTCTGAGTCAGTGAAGGGGCTGTTAAAATCTCTCACAAACACATTAGTGTTCATTACGGTTGCAACCTCTACCATCTATTTGTGCCCTTCTCTTCTTCTCTCTCTCTCTCTCTCCATTGGTCTCCTGTGCAGTCACTTATGCAGGTTGTATTTTCTCGGAGAGTTAAAATCAACAAGATTCCTCAACCAGAGCCGTGACATTAACAGAGAATTACTTTATATTGCTTTTTTTGCCCTGTGGGCGGAGCCGGGTCGGCGAATACATGGTCAGAGTTGTGTAGCTGTCGCACAGACGCTGGGTCCGAGGTCACAGAACTCTAATCAAAGGATCAATGAGAGGAGGGGCTCGGTGTACTGTTAAACAAACTTTATACTAGTTAGAGTATATATCAAATTTACTTTGGCAGTATTGATAATAAGTTTGTAGCTGAAGAAATTTTGAAAAGAAAAATGATTGATTCTACCAGTCAGTTCCATCTCAAAAGTTTTTGGCAAATGAATCAAAATATTAAGTCAAATTATTGTTATTTGTAGTTGTTAAAGGGGTATTAAATTAGAATTAAATTTCCATCCATCCACCTGTCCATCCAGTGTCTTCTGCTTATCAGCGATGGGGTCACAGAGGCAGGTTGACCTCTTCTCCCCAGCCAGGCTTTCCAGTTCTTACTATGAACACACTCTCACACACACACACACACACACACACACGCACACACACACGCACACACACACGCACACACACACACACACACACACACACACACACACTGGTACACGTTCACACTGCTCTGTCTGTGCTGTTTGGGTGGAGGTGCCTCGCTGATACAGAAGTCGAACTAGGACATAATTGGAAAGGAAGGAGAGAGAGAGCGAGTGAGGCTTTGGTCAGCTCAAATGAAAATAATAACTAATATTAATGTGAGTTACTGCATCACGGTGTAAATAAATGGCAGTGATCCAAGAGTGTGGGCAGCGTGTGAACTTCACACTCACACTCACGTACACACTGGGCCCGCGGTCACTAAACAAGGACATACGTTAATCTGAAACTCTGCAGAGCTGCTGGCGATCATTCCTCCCGCTTGTCAGAACTCATTCCAGGACTTTAATGATTATATAGTACGAAGCAAAACATGCAATACGTTCAATCAGTCACCTGCTGAAGTGAATCAGACAGACTGAGCTTAGAGGAACACTCGGCTCACTCACTGTGTGAACTAGTGTGGAGAATATCATCTGATGTTTGTGAGACATTCAGAGAAACCCTGTGCGTTTGTTTTTTATGTTAGAAATCCTAATGCCTCAGGATACACAGAGAGATTTAACACAACTTCCAACTTTTTGACAAAAGTTTAGGGAAGCCTCTTTTCTCTATTAACATGACAAGGCCTCCGTGCACTGAGAAATGAGCCCCTCTTTAAACTCTCAATGTCTTCTACTTGTATGGAACCTCTTTTTTCATCCTGAGATATTAGTATTACTAATGTTTCTTTCAGCTTTGTTTCCTTTGAACGTTAGAAACATCATCATTTGCTTGTGGTGAACTCTGCTCGTTATCCAGAGTTTTTTTTTTTTTTAAACATATATTTATTGGTTTTATACAGTTTTATACATTTACATCAATTTACATACATACAAGAACCTTCCCCAACCTGATCATATGGCAGTATAAAATGACAGTAAATAATACAAATTCAAAATTGCTAAGTTATGATTAAAACATAAATTCAAGAAGGACAACAAATTACAATGAAAATACTAATTTAACTAAATTAAAACAAAAAAATTAAATATATATATATATAAAAGTAAAATAAGATACAGTCACAAACATGGAACAGAGTACAGCGCACATTCCTCAAAACAGATTTGTCACTTTCGTCTTCAATGTCACCATTCTTAACAAAGTCCAAAAACATCTCCCAGATACTGTAAAATTTAGAAGCTTTCTTCCTACCTACATATGTTAACTTCTCAAGAGTCAAACTCAACGTTAAGTTTTTTAACCAGTGGCCTAGAGTTATCCAGAGTTATTAATAGGAAGTTGGCAGGAAACACTCGTCCGGAGCCTCTGATTTGGACGTTTGCGTTCTCACACGCCTCCCGATCATTTCAGGAGATTATCCCGACTTCAGTGCTCAGTCTGAAAGCAGCTCTAAAGTTTCTCCTGTTTGTAGTTGAAGCTCCGGTCTGACCTCAGCCTCATCAAGCACCTTTGAGATGAACTGGAACAGCCGATTCACAGCCAGGTCTTATTAGAATCACCGACCGGCCTCTTTTCCTTTTGTCACTGAATCAGAGCAAATCCCCTGAAGCGAGTTCCTCAGTCTTGTGGAAAAGCCCCCCCGAGGACTGGAGGCTTTTGTATCAGCTAATTAACGACTAATAATGGTTTGAATAATGGTTCTGGAATGAGCGGTTCACTGATTCAGGACTTGCAATTGATTCAATTATTTTCCCTATCAAGTAACTTTTAAGTAGTTGATTAGTTTAAACTGAGACAAAATATTTGCCAGTAAGTGTTGTTGTTAAATTACAGATCAGTTAATCAATGAAAGAATGAGCATATGCCAAATGATATACCACTGACACATGTGAGGAGTCCTTGGGTCTCTATATAAATTCGAGCTATGATCATTATTATTATTCTCCTGTCCTGACAGCGGTTGCCTGCTTGCAGCCGTGTGTTTCTGAATGTGTCCACAGGGGGCCTTCAGTGACTGAATGTGTCCCTTTAATCATTTTAATGTCGTCCAAAATGTTTTTGGCCCTGATTTAAATTGAGACAGACACAATCCAGACCCTTTAAATAGTTGATGCACATATTTAATGCATCAGCAGCCTGCCTGCATAATTTCTTCTCGTTTGGTTTCACCTCCAACGGGCTCATTATGGACGTGTGGAGTTTTTTGGTTGCGTTTTTTTGTTTTCTGCCTTTTGTTGGTTACAACATGAAAGCGAAGATGTCGTTTAATGTTTGAAATGTTTGAGGGATTTACTCAGAAGTCCCTCTTAATGGCTGTCGCAGGAGAAATGACAGTCCAGCTGTGAGACCCGGCTACACCAGCCTGCTTAGAAGCTACAACACCAACTCATGCACGTCACATTGCACTGGGGCTCAGAGTGTAATGAGAGTCTCATTAAGGAGTTAAAGATGGACTATTACCAGGTCATACTGGAAACTGTTTGCCAGTATTATTCCTTGTTTACAGTGGGAGGCATGGTGGTTAGCAGAAAGCCACTGGGGTCGATCCTCTCTGTGTGTGACTCTTTTCACTTTGGGTTTCCTGCAGCTACTCGTGCTTCCTCCCACAGTCCAGAGACATGGAGGTTAATTGGTGACACTAGCATGAGGTGAAGGTGTGAATGTGGCTGTGCAGCTGCTCTCACCTGAGAAACAAGGGTGTCGAAATGAAAAGGAAAGGTGTTCCTCAAACCACCACACACACATAACACATGCTTATTGAAAATAACAACATTCTCTCATTCAGGTCAAACTTACTGTTAAAGCCAGCCAGGAGAATCCACCTTTCAGATTTTCGAAATTTCCAGATTCCTTTTTTAGTTCTTATGTTTTGTTTTTGCATTTTCTCGGCAATCGTAAGCTTTCACAGATGTTTTTAGGATAATTTTTTTAAGGCACTGTATTTTGACTTTGTATTGAACTAAATAACATTCAGCAAATACACTATTACAACAAATTGTTACGGACCTATAAGAAATGGCTCGTGAGGCCCGGAACACATCAAATAAACGAATCAGAAACAACTGTTGCCACTAAATAATAACAAATGTTTATTGGTTGAAACAAACAAATATTTAGAAAGGCAACAAACCAAAAGGGTTGGAGGTTCCCGGCCAAAACAAACAAAAGAGAGGGGAACACTGAGCCAGCCATCGGCCGTCGAAGTCAGTGTTCACCCCCGAACTAAGTCTGCCTAAATAACCCACTACCTAAATGAAAGAAAAAGGTTATCCGAAAACAGGACTACCGGGAACCCCCGAACCAACTACCAACATAACAAAAGCTCAAAAGGACTTCTGGCATGGGGGAAACCGGAGCCTCGGTCTCCTCACCCGTTCACCTGCATGGAAGAATAGAGAGCGAGAAAGAAATTCACAGCCTCCTTAAGTCAGCTCCAGCTGACGAGGTGATGAGTCTCACCTGAGGACTGGCTGCGTGGAGAGAGAGAGAAAGGTGGAGAGAGGCACAAACACACACACACATTCTCACACAGAGCCCCACCTCCTGGCCACACGTAACACAAATCGTCCACCCCAGACTGTGTTAACAATAGCTTCATTTGAACTACTTGTCACTGTCAAGCTCCTGGCATCAGAACAGTTCTCAGTCTTAATTCAGTTACACTGTTTAATCCCATTACAAAAACAGATCTGTCATATTTTCCTTACTCTCTTTACTTTATTTATTTACTGTTGTTGGAAAAGTTCTCCTCTTTGTTTTTCATTTTTCTCTGTTCGCTACCAGAATCGTTCCTCTCTTTTTCTGCCTCATGTTGTCCTGTTACATTACAGCAGCGTGGAGCACCACGTGTCATCTAGCGCTCCAAGCTTCTCCTTGTGCCCAATTTACCCCAGAAACATCTCCACAGGAACTTCCTGTCGGGCGCTGTCATCAGACACGAGGGAGTCATCCTTTGATATCAGTGAAAAACACTAAACTACCAGAGCTCTGTGTTCACGCTGAGTTTTAAACAAGTGAAGCTACCGGAGAAACACGACTTGACGGATGACTCAAACGTTTTCCTCATGAAGTTTGTTTCCGACTTCAAGGGTTAAAACAAAAAAAACCCATATGAAAAGTCTGCATAAACAGTCAAGTGAAAATAGATCCTTCTACCAAGGAACTCGTTATGTTGATGCCTTTCCAGTGATTGAATTCACTGAGACGCTTTTCTTTCCAGTTTGCAGTTGTTGTTTCACAGAAGCCAAACAACCTATTATAGCTTTTACTGATGAATATTGTGCAGATGCGTCCTCAGCCACTCTGCATTCAATCCTCAAGTATCACTCACTGGAGCACAAACCTCTTCTGAGGCCCAACAATTCAACTCATACATTGTCTCAAGGCACTTTACATTGAAGGTCGAGACCCTCAAATCTACTGAAACCCATCAGTTCCCACAATGAGCAGCACTTTGGCGACGGTGGAGAGAATAAACAGAAAGAAACTTCTGCCTCAACCGAGAACATTTTAAAATTTGCTTCTTTATCCAGAGCCGTGACAATTTCTTTACCGTTTGGCCTTCGTCCCAACCGTCCAGCAGGTTTAATTAGAATCTGTACTTCTTGAGTAACCCTGCCAACAAACAAAAGAAACAAATGAATGGACAGGGGCAAAAAACACAACCTCCTTGGCTGAAGATAGTTACCCTTTAATTACCTATAGTCCAAGGAGGTTGTGTTGTCATTGGTGTTTGTGTGTTATTTCGAAGGATGCTGCTGCAGTCACGGAAGAACCTTTTTAATTTTGAGTTTGGAGCCAGATATTTTATTTCCTATTTCTTCAATATTATGAGATACAGGATTTTTCAACGTTTTCATCAATTTTCTAGGGAATAATTCATGAATCTAGATGAAAAAAGACTAATATCTGTGAGTGTTTGCAATTTGAAGCAGCCTGATGGAATTCAGCTGGGCCTGAGTGGATGTATATATGTGCGATTCCAACACCACAACACAACTCCAGCCCACAAACATTTTAAACACCTCAGTCCTGTAAATTCTAAATTTCTCTCTACTTTAAACTGGATAATGTTTCCCCTCCACACACAGTGAGGCCTTCAGCAGGTTGGAGCCCGAGCACGTGAACCATCACTCAGCTCCACACAGGCTGGATTCATGCGTCCACCGACCGAGACGCCAACGCAAACATCCGCTTTAAAACGGCTGCGAGGAACAGTGAACACTCCCAACTGTGTGAGAGGCCGTTGGAGATGGTGCGCGTGTGCACGTGCACGCTCTCGCTGCGTGGGTGGGAGGGAGTGGGGGGGGGGTGCTGGCACTCGCTCTGGAGAGGAAGCTGCCAACAAGCCGGCCTGTCTGGACTGGGTTTACAGTGGAGTATCCCTCCTTCTGCCCGAGCGAGTGTGTCAGACGCGTGGCTGGAAGGAGGTGGCACGCTGCCTGTGAGACCCCCCCCCCGGATCTGACTCATGCACTGAGACGAACTTATATATCAGAAAACACACTTGTTCTCCCTCGTCTGTCCTCTGGCCTGCGACATGTGTGTGGCAATTAGCTTTTGAAATGCATGTGTGAGTGTGTGTGAGTGTGACTGTGTGTTCGTGTGTGTAAGTGTGTGTGTGTGTGTGTGTGTGTGTGTGTGTGTGTGTGTGTGTGTGTGTGTGTGTGTGTGAGTGTGAGTGTGAGTGTGCATTCAGAAGTCAATCTTGCAGCAGAGACGCCCGTGAGTGTTTATGAAATGAGTCTTGGGGCCAGACACTAAATGAAAGACCAATCTGCCTCTGTGCT